>NC_136063.1:1692827289-1692932289 GCF_964261635.1 Lissotriton helveticus | reverse complement strand
CGTCCCGGGCAGTCGTCCCCCGGGTCTCCAGGCCGACGGCATGTCAAAATGTCCAGGACGGGCTCCATGCGTCCTGGGCAGTCGTCCCCCGGGTCTCCAGGCCGACGGCATGTCAAAGTGCCCAGGTTGGGCTCCATGCGTCCCGGGCAGTTGTCCCCCGGGTCTCCAGGCCGACGGCATGTCAAAGTGCCCAGGTTGGGCTCCATGCGTCCTGGGCAGTTGACCCCCGGGTCTCCAGGCCGATGGCATGTCAAAGTGCCCAGGACGGGCTCCATGCGTCCCGGGCAGTCGTCCCCCCGGGCATCCGCCGCTCCCTTCTCCGGGCCGACGGCAGGTCAGATTGCCCAGGACGGGCTCCATGGGTCCCGGGCAGTCCTCCCCTGGGTGTCCGGCGCTCCCTTCTCCGGGCCGACGGCATGTCAAAGTGCCCAGGACGGGCTCCATGCGTCCCGGGCAGTCGTCCCCCGGGTCTCCAGGCCGACGGCATGTCAAAATGTCCAGGACGGGCTCCATGCGTCCCGGGCAGTCGTCCCCCGGGTCTCCAGGCCGACGGCATGTCAAAGTGCCCAGGTTGGGCTCCATGCGTCCCGGGCAGTCGTCCCACGGGTCTCCGGGCCGACGGCATGTCAAAGTGCCCAGGACGGGCTCCATGCGTCCCGGGCATTCCTCCCCCCGGGCATCCGCCGCTCCCTTCCCTGGGCCGACGGCAGGTCAGATTGCCCAGGACGGGCTCCATGGGTCCCGGGCAGTCCTTCCCTGGGTGTCCGGCGCTCCCTTCTCCGGGCCGACGGCATGTCAAAGTGCCCAGGACGGGCTCCATGCGTCCCGGGCAGTCGTCCCCCGGGTCTCCAGGCCGACGGCATGTCAAAGTGCCCAGGACGGGCTCCATGCGTCCCGGGCAGTCGTCCCCCGGGTCTCCAGGCCAACGGCATGTCAAAATGTCCAGGACGGGCTCCATGCGTCCCAGGCAGTCGTCCCCCGGGTCTCCAGGCCGACGGCATGTCAAAGTGCCCAGGACGGGCTCCATGCGTCCCGGGCAGTCGTCCCCCGGGTCTCCAGGCCGACGGCATGTCAAAATGTCCAGGACGGGCTCCATGCGTCCCAGGCAGTCGTCCCCCGGGTCTCCAGGCCGACGGCATGTCAAAGTGCCCAGGACGGGCTCCATGCGTCCCGGGCAGTCGTCCCCCGGGTCTCCAGGCCGACGGCATGTCAAAGTGCCCAGGACGGGCTCCATGCGTCCCGGGCAGTCGTCCCCCGGGTCTCCAGGCCGACGGCATGTCAAAGTGCCCAGGACGGGCTCCATGCGTCCCGGGCAGTCGTCCCCCGGGTCTCCAGGCCGACGGCATGTCAAAGTGCCCAGGACGGGCTCCATGCGTCCCGGGCAGTCGTCCCCCGGGTCTCCAGGCCGACGGCATGTCAAAGTGCCCAGGACGGGCTCCATGCGTCCCGGGCAGTCGTCCCCCGGGTCTCCAGGCCGACGGCATGTCAAAGTGCCCAGGACGGGCTCCATGCGTCCCGGGCAGTCGTCCCCCGGGTCTCCAGGCCGACGGCATGTCAAAGTGCCCAGGACGGGCTCCATGCGTCCCGGGCAGTCGTCCCCCGGGTCTCCAGGCCAACGGCATGAGCGAGTGCCCAGGTCGGGCTCCATGCGCCCCGGGCAGTCGTCCCCCGGGTCTCCAGGCCAACGGCATGAGCGAGTGCCCAGGTCGGGCTCCATGCTTCCCGGGCAGTCGTCCCCCGGGTCTCCAGGCCGACGGCATGTCAAAGTGCCCAGGACGGGCTCCATGCGTCCCGGGCAGTCGTCCCCCGGGTCTCCAGGCCAACGGCATGTCAAAATGTCCAGGACGGGCTCCATGCGTCCCAGGCAGTCGTCCCCCGGGTCTCCAGGCCGACGGCATGTCAAAGTGCCCAGGACGGGCTCCATGCGTCCCGGGCAGTCGTCCCCCGGGTCTCCAGGCCGACGGCATGTCAAAATGTCCAGGACGGGCTCCATGCGTCCCAGGCAGTCGTCCCCCGGGTCTCCAGGCCGACGGCATGTCAAAGTGCCCAGGACGGGCTCCATGCGTCCCGGGCAGTCGTCGTCCCGGGCGTCCGGGCCTGGGAGCTCCGGTGGTCCTCACCGTGCCTGAGGCCCAGCCGGGGTCCCCGAGCCCTGCCCGGCGTGGGCAGGCAGCAGCCCTACCACGAAGGCTCGGGGTGGGAAGCAGGGAGTCCTTTCGTTCCCGGCCACCTGGTTGCACCTTTCCCCTCGGCCATCTGGTCGCACGCAATGCTATCCAAAAGGGCGACCAGATGGCCAAACCTCCCTGGAAGTCCCTATGAGGTGCCATTTGCCTCCCCGATCCCAGCGAGGGCTCCAGGAGGTCGGGTACTTTTACGCCTTGGGTCCCCTCTGTCAACTCGTGTGCACAGATTACAAGAAAGGGGGGTAATTTTCCTCCGGATTACTAGGGGTAAGGGTATGCCCGGACACCCCTGCAAGGCTGGTGGTTCTCTGCCAGGGGGACCAGATGGGCTATGCCTGGGTAACAACACCCGGGGCTTCCCTCCTCCAGGCCAACGGCATGTCAAAGTGCCCAGGACGGGCTCCATGCGTCCCGGGCAGTCGTCCCCCGGGTCTCCAGGCCAACGGCATGAGCGAGTGCCCAGGTCGGGCTCCATGCGCCCCGGGCAGTCGTCCCCCGGGTCTCCAGGCCAACGGCATGAGCGAGTGCCCAGGTCGGGCTCCATGCTTCCCGGGCAGTCGTCCCCCGGGTCTCAAGGCCGATGGCATGTCAAAGTGCCCAGGATGGGCTCCATGCGTCCCGGGCATTCCTCCCCCCCGGGCGTCCGTCGCTCCCTTCTCCGGGCCGACGGCAGGTCAGATTGCCCAGGACGGGCTCCATGGGTCCCGGGCATTCCTCCGCTGGGTGTCCGGCTCTCCCTTCCCCGGGCCAACGGCTTGTCAGAGTGCCCAGGATGGGCTCCACGGGCCCCGGACGTCCGGGGCTCCCTTCCCCGTGCCAACGGCATGCCAGAGTGCCCAGGACGGGCTCCACGAGTCCCCGGCGTCCGGGGCTCCCTTCCCCGGGACACCGGCTTGTCAGAGTGCCCATGACGGGCTCCACGGGTCCCGGGTATCTGGGACTCCCTTCCCTGGGCCAACGGCATGCCGGAGTTCCCAGGACAGGCTCCACGGGTCCCGGGCGTCCGGGGCTCCCTTCCCCAGTCCGACGGCTTGTCAGAGTGCCCAGGACGGGCTCCACGGCTCCCGGGCGTCCGGGGTTCCCTTCCCCGGGTCAGCGGCATGTCAGAGTGCCCAGGACGAGTTCCACGGGTCCCGGGCAGTCCTCCCCCGGGCGTCCGGGGCTCCCTTCCCCGGGCCGTCGGCAGGTCAGAGTGCCCAGGACGGGCTCCATGGGTCCCGGGCAGTCCTCCCCCCGGGCGTCCGGGGCTCCCTTCCCCGGGCAGACGGCAGGTCAGAGTGCCCAGGACGGGCTCCACGGGTCCCGGGCAGTCCTCCCCCCGGGCGTCCGGCGCTCCCTTCTCCAGGCCGATGGCAGGTCAGAGTGACCAGGACGGGCTCCACGGGTCCCGGGCAGTCCTCTCCCGGGCGTACGTGGTTGTCCGACAGATTCGGGCAGATGTGCTTTTACGAACCGGATCGGAGTCGGCCCAAATAATAATAATAATAATAATAATAATCCACATTTGTAAGGCGCACAATCGCCCGTAAGGGTCTCTAGGCGCTAGGGGCCGTTGGGAAGATTAAGCAAGCTATTGCCCAGAGTCACATGGTGCTGGGCTAATCTGCCGCCGGTGCCGGGGATCGAACCCTGATCTCTGGGATGCTCGAGGGTTACTACGCGCTCTACAAAAACCTTAAATAAAAAAATCTCCAGATTCCGGAGTCAGCCGCCCTAGCCGCGGCGCCAGCTATTACCCAGAGTCACCTGGTGCTGGGCTAATCTGCCGCCGGTGCCGGGGATCGAACCGTGATCTCCAGATTCCGGAGTCAGCCTCCCTAGCCGCGGCGCCAGCTATTTCCCAGAGTCACGTGGTGCTGGGCTAATCTGCGGCCGGTGCCGGGGATCGAACCCTGATCTCTGGGATGCTCGAGGGTTACTACGCGCTCTACAAAAACCTTAAATAAAAAAATCTCCAGATTCCGGAGTCAGCCGCCCTAGCCGCGGCGCCAGCTATTTCCCAGAGTCACCTGGTGCTGGGCTAATCTGCCGCCGGTGCCGGGGATCGAACCGTGATCCCCAGATGGGGATATCCCAAAAATCTGGCATGGATACGGCCCGCCAGGACAGGTTTGGGCACCCCTGGATTATAGCATTAATAATCCTGGCAGCCCATTCTAACTGATGGAGAGCAGGTAACCTTACAACAGTGAAAAACGAATATGGCTGTAATTCACTATTAGGACATGCCAACCTTGTCAGGCTTGTCCTACCTTATGCTTACAATGCACCCTGCCCTTGGGCCTACCATAGGGGTGACTAACATGAAGTTAAGGGAAGGTTTAGGGACTGGCAAGTAGGTGTACTTGCGCAGTCTGCGTGACAGTACCAGACTGCACGTAGGTCTAGCAATGGCAGACCTTTAGACATACTTTTACTAGGCCGCTCTTGTGGGTGGCACAACACGTGCTGCAAGCCCACTAGCAGCATTTGTATTTACAAGCCCTGGCACTCCTGGTGCACGCTACTACTGACAGTAAATCAAATAAGCCAAACATGGAATTCAATCAATACAGCAATTTCACATAGGGAGCACTTGCACTGTGACACTGATCAGCAGTGGCACAGTGCCCAAAGCAATATATAAGCAAAAACATCGTAAACAGAGGAGGCAAACAGAAAAAATGGAGGAGAGACTCATGCCAATGATGCCAGGTCTAACAGAATCTGACCCCGGTGTTAGAGTATAGGGTTTCAATTGCTTTCAGAAGTTGTGAAGGAATTTGCCAGTTCTTTAGATTTTTCCCAAAGCTTTTTGCTGAGTAATACCCAGGAGCGTGTGTTTTGGGTTGTGAGGAACCTCCCACCCATGTATCTCGGTAAGTTCTTCCTCGATATCCCCCCAGAACAGCGTCAGGCGGGGGCATGCCCACACCATGTGGAGAAAATCAGCTGGATCGTGACCGCACCTAGTACAAGCGGAGGACGGGCGGAATCCCGCTCGGTGAAGGCGCACCGGAGTGAGGTAGGCTGCATGTAAAAAATAAAGCTGTACCAAGTATAGCCTGGCGGAGGTGGTGACCGTCCTCGGGGCCATAAGGGCATCACGCCAGTCCTCCTCCTCCAGGATGCCCACCCATTCCTCCCATTGAGCTCGCAGTTGGTCCAGGGAAGTAGAGGTATTGTTAACCCCTTCCACGCTGATGACGAGCTGGGCTCGTCATGAGGTAGCCTCCTGCTACGCTGATGACGAGCCCAGCTCGTCACGTAAAATGCGCTTTCGCAAAACTCCGCTTATGAGCGGAATTCCGCCCGCACGCATGCGGTTAATCAGTGTGTGGTAGATGCGGGAAATGCCACCCTTCCCCAGGTCCCCAACCATATTCTGTGCCTCAGGCGGGCTATGGTCAGGAAGCTGTGTACCTGTTGTAAGGTGCATATGGAGAGCATGTCGCGATTGCAGGTACCTGTATAACTGCGACTGATGCAGGGAGTATATACTTTGAAGGTCTTCGAAGGAACGCATGTGATCCCCCACCCATATATCGCCAAGCAGTGCGATACCTATGAGGTCCCATGCCCGGAAGCCGCGCATGCCCATTAACCTCTTTGATCCGGGTCCCCTGCCACAAGGGTGTACGTTGAGTCAGTGTGCGTGTCCACTTAGTGTGGTTCAATGCGGCCCGCCAGGCCAATAACGCGGAGCACGTAACCTCTGGTACGTGGGATGGGATAGGAGCCCCGTACAACATGGACTGAACCTTGGTTAGGACCAGTTTTCCCTGGTCGAGCCTGTAAGCCGGGTCAGACTATCCCTCGTTGAACCAATCGAGTATCGCGAGTAGGCGCGTGGCGAGATAGTACAGATATTAGGGGTCATCCCCAGACCCCCGTCGAATGATGGGATCCTACAGACATCCAGCGCCAGACGGGCCCTACCTTTCCCCCAAAGGAACTTATTGGCCATGCTATCCCATTCGCAGAACCTGGTCCTAGGGAAACACAGGGGGTATTTTAAAAAACAGAGGAACCGGGGGGAGTACTATCATTTTAAAGAGGGAGACCCTACCCACGGGGTTCTGGGGCTATGTTTGCCACTTCTGGAGGTCCGCTTTGGCCCGTCTCACCAGGGGAGCGATGTTGAGGGCCCAGCTAAGTTCGGGGAGCAAAGTCATCCATATCCCCAGGTATTTGTCCCCTGTCACTATTAGTGGAGAGCCTCGGTGGTATCCTTTCAGTTTGGTGATGTGTTCAATTAACGGTTTCAATAGTTCTCCACGGTCTTTCCGTGCTGGTTTCACATAGATTTTCATTAGCTTGATACCCTGATCCTTAAAACCAGTTTGCTTTAGATGCAGTATCTGAAGATTGCAGTGTTCTGTTGTTGTAACCTGGCTCTTCGCCTGGAGTACTGTTGACAAATATATTTCTATACCACCTTTCGCTGGCTGGATTTTTCGTCTCTGGTTCCCGGAATCAGGGTGCGAGTGAAGCCCTGGATTGATATTGGCTTTGATGCCCACGTTTCCTGAAGCATTATGATCGAAAATGTGTGGAGATATCTCAATGTTTCGGGGTCGTTGAACCTTCAGGCCATGCATATTACACTAGAAGTTTGATGTCGTCTGGTTCAGTCTGGTCTCTAACTTTAATTCACTCAGTTGTTGACTGCCGATTGATTGATCCCGCAACCAACCACCCACCGTTTGTTCCTTGTGGGCTACCCTCCCAGTTGAATCGATGGGAGCCCCTTGACCTCACCGCAAACCTCAGGAGTCTGTTAAGTCAACATGGAGACACCTTGTTTGCTTTCATGACTGTCTGGCTCACTGTTGAGGGGAAAATGAGTGGCAAATAAAGAGAATGTAATATCAAGGTACACCAGATTAAAGAAGGGGCAAGCTTTCCACAACTAGGCAAGGGACTTTCCATCTCCAACACCACTATTCCCTAATCATGTGAAAGACATGAACACACATACACATTCTCTGAAAGCAGGGAATTTGTTATGGGGGGGCTTAACCGAACTTTATCTGAAGGGATACAGTAGGCAGACTCCCCACTTAGGGTACATGTAAAAGGCCAGCTGCCCATGACCTAATAAACTGCTCCAAACACACATTCCATGGACATGCATATTTGTCACTGAATGAAAACAAAGCTAGCCTTAAAGTAAGGAATGGGCTGGATGTACAGATTTCAAAAAACATGCAGGGGATTATCATTCCAACCGCTGAGCAAAACAGAAACATGATGTTTTTTTTTAATCAAGCTATTTGTTTAGTGGTGCCCAGTACAATTTCTCTGAATTCTTGACAAACAGGAAGTTCCTTGGAGATGAGGATTTCTGTGATGAAGGTAGGGGTGGGCAACGATACATAGAAAAGATTTTGAATTGCACAGCATTGCAGACTTCAATAATCATCACAATATGTATTTGGAACCTATTTCAGATCCTTCCTACAAATAATATAAGTATTCAAACCATGTCTCTAACTGCTTCAGATCACCCAGTGTCAAATCCAACTTATCAGGGTACAAACAATCTAAATGCTCACTTGTGTTTCTCCGGAGTCTGCGGTCTTGAGTGTCATCATGATCACGGACTTCAGACTCTTCCACCTCCTTAATCCATAAAGATGAATGAGGATTAAAAATGGGATCAGCTGAAAATAGACAACACAAGCTTCAGCACATTATTTACCATCATAGCTGAATCCCTGTAGTGTGAAAATTATCTTGTTGTCACAAAAAGAAAACAAATATATGAAAAAAAGTATGAAAAATCTCTCGTTCAAAGATAAATTGCAGTTCTTTCTTAATCCTCAGTATAAAAAGAATACATAGTGAGTGGATAGCAGAGGTCGGTGTGATAGCTTGGGTGACCTTACTTCCTTAGGAAAAATGTCGGACACAACTGGGCAAGCTTCATCTGGAAGAGTGAACAATACAATTTGGGGAAAAGACAGAGGAGTTCAGTTTAATCACTGAGCTAGTTTACAAGCAAAGACGTTTTTGACAATTTCCTGAGAGAACTTATCATGTCGCGATAAGAGTACAATTGGAGAAAACCCTGGAATGTCTGCAGCTATATGCTAATACAAAGTAATCTACTATTTTCTTTTAACCAGATCAGTCTAGTTTTAGATCCAGAGCATAGAGATAACCTATGCCCATGTCCGGTATGATATTGGTCATATCTGATTAATGATAGGTGTCCTTTCTTTTAATTATGGACCTCTTCGAAGCATTCAACATTTAGATACATCCATTACTAGTCAAACATTTGCAATGCATGACAGGGGCAGCAGCCTGTAATAAATAAATAAATAAATAAATATATATATATATATATATATATATATATATATATATATATATATATATATATTTCTTTTTTCTTTTTTTACCCACACGCATACATACAACTTATGTTTTACCTTACAATTAAAAGAAGGCTTCATGGAAATACACCAGATTTGTATTTGCCACCCCTCTTCCCAGCATTTAAAGACTCATTTTCTGTGTGATACGAGAATAACACTGCTAGGTGATAAGGAGTATTAGCTATTTATTTTGATACTCACACGTGGGTTCACTCTTTCTTTCAGATTCATGCAAGTCATCAAACTCGGTTTGGTCTTCTTGCTTAATTCCCAACAAACTGGAAGATTTGCTTACCAGAGCATAGTCTGTAAAAGAGAAATTATCTTTTTTCAAATTGTAATTATTTATTGCATTCTAAGACTTGAGGATCAAGAATGCCAACTAAAAGCCAGGTGTGTGTGGAATATTAGACCCAGAAACCACATGGGAGGTATAACAAATACATAAAAATAAAGACAGAAAAAAATATTAAATATTAATTTGTGAAAAGTGATATTAAAACGGTTGAATTTTAAATGCAAGTTTGGTGCAAACTTTTGATGAACACTAAAACTATTAATTGAAAAAACACAACCATGACGAACTTTTCAAACTAACCAC
This sequence comes from Lissotriton helveticus, assembly GCF_964261635.1. NCBI lineage: Eukaryota > Metazoa > Chordata > Amphibia > Caudata > Salamandridae > Lissotriton > Lissotriton helveticus. The sequence goes on along the minus strand of NC_136063.1, from coordinate 1,692,923,137 downwards.
AGCTGGTGAAGGAGAGGGAACAAAGCTTAACAATGTTGAACATGACCCTCATCTTTAAAGCAAAATGAATGGACAAGTTTCGAAGTTAGTTTTATCAGCAATAACAAATTAGTCAAAGCACAACACAGTACAACTCATTTCAGTGACATCAGCAGGATTATGAAGGATAATTTTACACATAACGAAATGTCTCGTCTTTCGAAATGTTCCTTACAGATTTGTTTAATTTTTCAACATGATGTACATTACAAAGTTGCACACATTTTTAAATCCTTCCCTAATCTTAGTTTTGGAAAATAATCCAGGAATGTACAACTACACATTGCAGTGTTTAATCCTACATTCCTGGTGTATGCTAGTAAAGGACACATGATATGCATATCTCATCTCAATATACATAAATCAAGAGGCAAGCCACATACTGGTCAGGGAACCGGGTCATTCATGGGCATTCCAATACACATAGAAGTAGGACTACAATTTTGCATCCACCAAGGGCACTGAACGACTTAACTGACAGCATTTATAAGCATAAACACAAGGCAACGAGGCATTAAAGGGAATTTCATGCAACTTTAACACACAGTATCATTTGCGTTAACTAAATTGCTATCTGCCAGAGACTGCTAACTAATTAGGACTAGAACATAAGAAAACATGTCACCCTTTCTGACAACGGGTTCATGCGCTAAATCCATTAACATTTGCAGAGACAGATGCTAAACAAGCATTGAAAATGCAATAGATCTCGGATTTATTTGAGTTAGAGCTAATGGCATTGTAAATGGCAATGTCTTTTAGCCATGTGTAATGGAGTGTATGCATGTGGTGTGTAGTGGAATTATGTGGGTTGGATTGGAATTGTAGCAATGGTGGCATGCTGCGCTTTAGATGAATATGTTTAAAAGTAAAGTGCACCATACTGCGATTGCTACAATAGTTAATTGTGGATGCGTTAACAATTGATGTGTGCACTGATGGCTGGTGGTGTGTGTGCCTGTAGAAATTGTGCACTGATGGCTGGTGGTGTGTGTGACACTGGTGGAAGCGTGCACTGCCGGCTGGTGGTGTGCCTGGTGGAAGCCTGCACTGACGGCTGGTTGTGCCCGGTGAAAGCGTGCACTGACGGTGTGGTTGTGTGTGTGGTGGCGCTTGTGTGGTGGTGAGTGTGGTGGTGAGAGTGTGGTGGTGAGAGTGTGGTGGTGAGAGTGTGGTGGTGAGAGTGTGGTGGTGAGAGTGTGTGTGGTGGTGTGTGGTTTGTGTGTCATGTGTGTGTGGTCGTATGTGTGTGGTGTTATGCGAGTGTGTGTGGTGGACTTAGTTTGTGTTTTCGTATCCTGCACACTCACACACTGCCCCTGCACACTCACACTATGTTCACCCTGCACACTCATACACTGCGCACCCTACACACACACACACACTGCTCACCCTACACTCTCACACTGCTCACCCTGCACACTCACACTGCTCACCCTACACACTCACACACTGCTCACCCTACACACTCACACACTGCTCACCCTAGACGCTCACACACTGCTCACCCTGAACGCTCACACACTGCTCACCCTGCACGCTCACACACTGCTCCCACAATGTTCACCGTGCACGCTCACACAATGTTCACCCTGCACGTTCACACAATGTTCACCCTGCACGTTCACACAATGTTCACCCTGCACGCTCACACAATGTTCACCCTGCACGCTCACACAATGTTTACCCTGCACGCTCACACAATGTTTACCCTGCACGCTCACACAAGGTTTACCCTGCACGCTCACACACTGCTCACCCTGCACGCTCACACAATGTTTACCCTGCACGCTCACACACTGCTCACCCTGCACGCTCACACACTGCTCACCCTGCACGCTCACACACTGCTCACCCTGCACGCTCACACACAGCTCACCCTGCATTCACACACTGCTCACCCTGCACGCTCACACACTGCTCACCCTGCACGCTCACACACTGCTCACCCTGCACGCTCACACACTGCTCACCCTGCACGCTCACACACTGCTCACCCTGCACGCTTACACACTGCTCACCCTGCACACTCACACACTGCTCACCCTGCACACTCACACAATGTTCACCCTGCAACACACACACTGCGCACCCTACACACACAGCTCACCCTACACTCTCACACTGCTCACCCTGCACACAAACACTGTTCACCCTACACACTGTTCACCCTCACACACTCACACACTGCTCACCCTACACACACACTGCTCACCTTACACACACACACTGCTCACCTTACACACACACACACAATGTTCACCCTACACACTCATACAATGTTCACCCTACACACTGACACAATGGTCACCCTGCACGCTCACACACTGTTAACCCTGCATGCTCACACACTTCACACTCGCACACTGCTCACCCTGCACACTCACACACTGCTCACCCTGCACACTCACACACTGCTCACCCTACACACTCACACACTGCTCACCCTACACACTCACACACTGCTCACCCTACACACTCACACACTGCTCACCCTACGTAATGTGAAAAGACCTAGCTCTGTCCTTTGGCTTGTGTTGTAATTGTACAGTAGGTTGTGAGTAGTTGCGCTTGATTGGTTGGGACGTCCCCTCCTTGCAGTGCTCCCCTCACAGAGGGCCGGCTGCCTCCATGAAGCTCCCAAGACACGGGTTCCTCTGTTCTTTGCTTTAGCTCCTGTGTGTCAGTGCACCGTGTAAGCGCACAAGCATACCCTGCTCTCTCTGGAACACTCACACTGCTGAGTCACTCTCACCCTGCTGAGTCGCTCTCACCCTGCTGAGTCGCTCTCACCCTGCTGCCGCTCTCACCCTGCTGCCGCTCTCACCCTGCTGCCGCTCTCACCCTGCTGCCACTCTCAGTCTGCAGCCACTCTCAGTCTGCAGCCACTCTCAGTCTGCAGCCACTCTCAGTCTGCAGCCACTCTCAGTCTGCAGCCACTCTCAGTCTGCAGCCACTCTCAGTCTGCAGCCACTCTCAGTCTGCAGCCACTCTCAGTCTGCAGCCACTCTCAGTCTGCAGCCACTCTCAGTCTGCAGCCACTCTCAGTCTGCAGCCACTCTCAGTCTGCAGCCACTCACAGTCTGCAGCCACTCACAGTCTGCAGCCACTCTCAGTCTGCAGCCACTCTCAGTCTGCAGCCACTCACAGTCTGCAGCCACTCTCAGTCTGCTGCCACTCTCAGTCTGCTGCCACTCTCAGTCTGCTGCCACTCTCAGTCTGCTGCCACTCTCAGTCTGCTGTCACTCTCAGTCTGCTGTCACTCTCAGTCTGCTGTCACTCTCAGTCTGCTGTCACTCTCAGTCTGCTGACACTCTCAGTCTGCTGACACTCTCAGTCTGCTGACACTCTCAGTCTGCTGACACTCTCAGTCTGCTGTCACTCTCAGTCTGCTGTCACTCTCAGTCTGCTGTCACTCCGGAGAATCCTAAAACCACAGGGGGCGAGCATCAGTCTTCCGCCGGCAGGCTTCAAATGAACTCTCGCAGCTGGGGTTCCGAAGGGGACCCTGATCCTTCAATATCAGGGGGAAAGCCCAGAATGCACCATGGCCCCTTGTACTGAGAACCGGGGTCAAGGCAGTAATGTTGAGTATAGCACTCCGCTGCCTTTCGGCGAGGTTAGCGCTATACAAACACCGCATTCATACAATAATCCACGCAGATTGTACTGGGATGACTCAAAGAAATAAACAGGACACAAAAAGCAGCAGTGCCGTAGACTGTCATCTTAACGTCTAGCTAAATGCAGCACTACTGCGAATACTTCGGTGAGGAGTACGTGTAGCGCTTTTTAAAACACCGGACTTGTATTTACTGGCGTTGAGTACTCAGAACAGACTGCCGCAGGGACCTTTATGGGAACGAATACGAAAACGCTAAGAAACGGGTGGTTACACAAAATGTTACGGGTAAAGAAAAGGATAGCTGGGTGGCAAGGCACAACACTATATACATTAATCACCTGACACAGGGCAGGCTGGGTGGAGCGCTCGCTGATCACATGGTTAGCAAGAGAAGGCAGCGCAGGAGGCAGTGGACCAAAGTGGTCATACCTCAGGGCTTTAAAGGACGAGTTTTCAGGATTCTCCAGGGAGAGGGTCGCCCAGTTGGTTTGAGAAGGCATTCCCCAGGACTGGGGGTCCTGTTAAGAGGTGTAGGGGCTGAGACATACAAGGGGAGGGGTTAAGCGTTTAAAAAAAACATAAATCTGTTTATTTAAAAGTAATGAAAAGAAAAAAAAACAGTACATTACAATCAATTGGCCGGGGCCTTGCACAATTAGACCACTCAATGAGCCATGTTTAAAACAAATTCCAAAGTCCCCCCCCCAGCGGCTACACCACCATCCCTCGAAATGTTCTCCAGGGAAGAAAAAGAAAGCAGCACTGAAAGCGATCGCTTTCGCGATCGAGGACAGCACATGCGCTATTCGGGTGAAACTAAACAAATATATATATATAAAAAAAAAAAAAAAAATCATCATCAAGGAACAAGTGTCTGTCTATTTTTTTAAAGAACCGAACCAGTCAAGAGTTTGCATGGAGTTGCCCACTATTTGTCCATAATTTTTCTTTGGCCGGCCATTTATTTATGTAGATTCTGTTCCTACAGTGCAATGTTCAGAATTAAAAGGCGTGTTTGACTTAGAACATCGACTTCCCTCATTTCTCTTTCGCAATGCCTTATGCTTTTTTTTTTACTGTGCGTCTTTCTGCACAAGGTGCATTCAAGTAAAACTTTCCCGTGGGAAACAGCTTAGCCATTGAATCTTTATCGAGAGGTGGCAGTGCCACTCGTGCAAGTTTTTGAAGGCGAGTTTGAGTTCCAAAGTCTGGAAAGCACCGCCATCAAGCCAATGCCTTGTGGCTGCCTGTTGTTAGGTTACCACGGGCACTTTATGTAGCAATACCTAATTGCCTGCATTTAGAGCGGGCTCGAATGACAAACGTGCTGTGCACCAAGGTCGTAGCTGTGACCTCGATTTTGAATCACTTGCCTTAACTTTAGCGTCACTGTTCCTGTAACAGAAAAGAAGAACACAAGATAAACAACTTTAAAATCCAACGTACGCATTGACTCTTACATCCCAACACATAGGTTCTACACATATCTGTGCAGCAGGCGCTTTAACCTTTCGTGATAACTTACTGAAGTGTCCGCACCGCTTCAGTGCTGTAAGCATGGTCGCCCCTGGCAATCCCAGTGTTTTACAAAAGTGCGTGCATCTGTGACTTCCCTGAGAAGGATGTGGCATATCTGGCAGAGCTGATGACTTGGGATCTGGGGAGTCAGGTTAGAGTCGTAGCGGTGGCTCAACATCATGTGATTCTAGGCAAATTACCTCATTTTCCCATGCCTCAAAAAAATGAATGATCTCCCACACGAAAAAGCGATCATTCGCCATTGCCTGCCCCAGCTCTGTGCTTTTACCTTACTTGCGGTCGCAGTCACAGAGTCCCCTCCTCCACCCCTTGAATACGTGTACTTCTGAGGGGGCGTGCGACGAGAGGCGTCGTTCCAGCCCAGGGAGTGTTTCGACTGCCAGGCATCACCCTTCAGGAGCAGCAACAGTTAGGGGCTGCGGGGCACCCCCTCGGCACGTATCGGTCTGGAAAGACGCATGAGCAATCTTTAAAGGGCGTCGTGCTCAGAATGAGACGCACTTCGCTTTCGTTTCTGTCAATGCTGCGGCAGTCTCGTGGCTCGTGTGCTTGCTGTTTTCCATCGGTCTCCGGTTCCAGACAAGCAGCGGTGCCCCCAGCTCTCCGGGGCCGAGACATACAAGGGGAGGGGTTAAGCATTTTAAAAAAATATAATAAATCTGTTTATTTAAATGTAAGGCATGTTTAAAAAAAAATCCCAAGTCCCCCCAGCGGCTACACCACCATCCCTCGAAATGTTCTCCAGGGAAGAAAAAGAAAGCAGCATTGAAAGCGATCGCTTTCGCGATCGCTGTTGTAAAAAAAAAAAAAAAAGCCTGCGAGTGGTGCGCGCGCGCCACTGCAAGCATATGTCTTTAATTACCGCGGCCGTGACGGCCACGATATTTGAAGATATATGGCCTATGGTGCGCGTAACACACACCAATTGCGTGTTCTGTTTTAAAAACACACGCACGCGAAGGCCAATGGAAATGGACCTAGGAAATAACACGCACGAGCTGCGTGGAATTTCTAGGTCCATTTTCTAAACCCCGGGAAAAGGACTCTCACTTCGCGACACTGCATGCGCAGTATACGCTAGGCCCGAGACCTAAAAACAGGGACTTAAGACAGAACACTTATGGGTGTGGGCATGTTAGTGGCTAAAAGGGATATTGCCAGGCGTTGGAACTCTCCTGTGGCTCCATAGATTGCGGCATGGACGAATGGTATGGACTGGGATGCCAAGATGGATGAGACATATACGCAGCCAGGGGATGCCTCCGTAAATACGATGGCAGTCATTTCAAGGATTGGATGGATGGCAATGGTGGGGTTTGATGCTAGACTGTTTATCCATGGGATAAGAATGGTGGTTGAGGGACTGAGACATGTCATTTACATGATTGCGTGTTTCGGATGAGCAACTGGTTGTATTGTTTTTCATTTAAAAAAAAAATATATATATATTCTATTTAAAAAACAAAAAACGTACCCAACAGACCCAGAAAGTCCAGTCATCCGATTTGGCTGCTTCTGCTGCATGCAGGCTGTCCTCTAAATTCTCTGTGTGTGGGAAGCCTGCAATAGTGCTACCTATGTTGTGTCTGTATGAAATACTGACTGTGCTGTACCTGTTCTGAGTGCATGAGGAAAGCTAGCTTTCTGCTGATGACTGTGTTGTAACATTTCTGTTTGTGTGTGAGATGGAAGCTTGTGCTGCTGCGGTCTGTGTTGTAGGTTTGGGCTATGAAAGATCGCCCCCCAAAAAAGTGCTTTCTTTTCCATGTTTTCGTGCATCCCGACCATTCCATTCTCTTTTTGTGCCCTCTGAGGCTCTTACACGACTGCACCTTATCTGTGGGAAAAGTTCCAGTAGTGTGTACTCTTTCCAGTTTTGTGCACTCTCTCCACGAGTACTCTTCCAGCAGTGGGCCTTCTCTTCCTGAATGGTATGGCCTCTCTTCTAAACGTGCGCAATCACTTGCAGCAGCTCATGTCAGGGGGCAACTAGGCCTGGACTTCGGGGGCTAGTACTAAACGGGAGGCCAAGTCAGTATTAGACTACACATTTGGAGGGCCAACAGGTCCGGGTTTAATGCGCTAGCTCATGAAAAAATTATTTGGCCATGCCTGTTCTTTCCTGCAGTGCCACATTAAGGTTAGATCTTTTGTCTTAGCCAATGCATTCCCCTGAGACACTGAGCACTGCTGGAGCTCAGAGTGTCCACCGGAACTACGAGCATTGGATGTCTGACAGATGGTTGGTACCAAGCGAGTCCTGTGAATGGCAGAAATTAAAGCACTGAAGGCTCACTAGAAAAGGGTCTTTTCTGATAAAAAGTAGCATAAACTGCATAATGATAACATGCTTCCAGGGAACAAGAAGGTGTGTTTGGAGGAATATCCCAATGTGCTAAATAAAGTGCTCCCACAGACACCGAGAAATGGACTTGAGGTGTGAAGTATAAACCAAGATAAAGAAAATCGTGGGAGCTTATATCGGTCTGTCACAAAATGAGGTGGGTGCACCAAAAGCTCAAGAGGAAGGGGTATCCACAAAGAATAATAAGCCAGATACCGGTTTACAATGTAAAAGAATGGACCTAACCCAAGAGAATGTTGCCCATTATGGGAGGTGATGGAAAACGATGCAAGATTTTATTCATCAAGCGGTGGCTTATATCTTTTTGTTACCCACACTTAACACTAGTATCACATACATTTTAAAATTTGGACACATTGTGATTTAGTGATTACACAGAACTGCACAATTTTAAGTCAATGCCAACCTGAATTGAAATCAAGGTCCTCAGATCGATAGTTTAGCCAGTAGACATCTCCTTCCTTAGTTGATGTACTAGAATTTTAAACAAGCATTGAAAATGCAATAGATCTCGCCTTTAATTAAGTTAAAGCCATTTGCTTTGCTAATGGTATTGTATAGCAGAGCAAATGACTAACTTAAAGTCGAGACCTATTGCATTTTTAATGCTTGTTCTTTTCAGTTAAGTACTCAATGAGAGTGCATGTGTTTTCCAGCGGTCTCCCTTGCGAACTTCTCTTTATCCCTCCACTGTTGCACTCACTCAAGTGCTTCTCAGCCACGTACCTCCGTGTTGTGCCTGCCCTTTTGTGCTTCTCCCCGTTTCACGCTGCGTGGTCTCTCATACATGTGCTTGTGCTCCTGATGTCACCCATTCCTCTCACTTGCCGTGTTGTGTAGTCTTCTGCTGCCCTCCATGTTGCTTCCAACCCCGCCGTGCATGATTCTTCCCCCTACCCATGCCCTCCTTTTTGCCTCCACTCCCAGCTGTGGTCCGTGCAGGAAACAGCAGTGGGGTGGTAGGGTAGGGTGGGGGGGGTGAAGAATTCCGGGGGACGATGCAGAGGGTACATTAATTATTTATTTATTTTTCACTCAGCATTGTCCCTCAAAATTCCCACCTCGCCCCAGCACTCCACCGGTGTTACCTGCACGGACCACGAGTGTCCACTCTCCTTCTTGCTTCCCTACGCACTTAAAAAGAAACAAGAAAATCTTTGGCACCACCTTTTTTTCATTTACCAATCCAACTTGGATAAGTAGATAAAAATAATAAAAAAGCTACGTGCCTTTTGCAGGCGCATGCCTGCGTAGTGCACACAAAAAGTGATAAGTACCGTGGCAATGTCTTAGCACCTATTTTTGTTTCCCCTTTAGCCAAGCTGCCCCTCATCACTAACAACAATTGCCAAAGCCAATAAATCCCAAAAGGCGAGACCTACGGACTGTTCCAGTGCCTTTTAGTAGATGCAGAGAGTAATGGTAACATATCCTACACGGAGTACAAACACAGCTATGATGGCCAATACCTCAAGGGAACCCTCAGAGTCCACCCACAGCATTGAGTAAAACACAGAAAACTGAGCTGAAAGAGCTTTGAGTACAACTGCAGCCTCGTGCACGGACTCCAGAGTGTGTACAGGAAGAGCAATTCACACACACTGCTCTGACCTTTGAGTGTAGACACTTTCCTTGGTACAGGCACAGCTCTCAGTGCGCATACAGCACTTTATAAATAATGACACAGAAGCCTCTCGCTCTCCGCGCAGGCCTTATATTGCGGACTGGTTTCCTAAATTTGGAGCAGGGGGTGAGCCCAGTGGACTGTAGAAAATCACTCATGCCCCCCTCCGAGCAAGAGGTGAATGCATGATCAGTGAATGTGCGGCCAGGCCCTCCCGAGCAAGGCATGTTTTGGGTGGGAGTCAGTTTAAGCTTTCCTATTTTAGGGACTTGAACCGCAAGTTATAAAATAGCTTTTGATTCCCTGCCTTTAATCATGCCCAAAATCCAGTGTCACGGCGGCACATGAAGGAACCTACATCATGGCGGCAGGGGGAGTGGTTGTAGGGGGGATAGGTGTTGTATAGCGTTTTAGGACCCAAGTGTAATTTTCCTGATTCATGCCCTAATATAGGTATAATTCACATTACCCGGGGGACGATCCAAGATGGCGGAGTGAGGATTCGTGCCGCTGGCTCTCCTGGAGGCTCAGTTCTCCTTTCCTGAATCCGCAAGGATTTGCAACTCAACGGAATGGCACTGACTGGAACTGAGACGGAATAGAATCGAACCGAATCCAATTGAGTATATAAGCGATGAGCTAACAAATCTTAAACTCCCAAATCTTTTATTAAAAAAAAAAAACTGCGCTGGTGGCTCTTTCTTCTAATAGTACGCTGATGCGCCGACTCCCAGGCTGCTCCGGCGGATGCTTTACGACCTGCTCAGCAGCTCCGGGATCGGTTGGATTGGGCTCAATCTTAGCCGGCGAGTGACTGCTGGCGTTTTGCGGCTTAGGAGAATGTCTCCCAAGAAGCCGAATCCGCCGCGCTCGACGAGGAACAGCAAGCAGGCGGCAGCGCCCCCCCCCCCCGCTACAGCCGCTCCAGTAACTACAGCAGCAGCAGCAGTGGCGGCACCACCTCCGCCCATTGCGGAGGTTACGATCGAGGGCGCCTCACCGGAAGACAGCAGGGGGCCCCGCTTTGCTCGGCGGAAAGAAAGCTGCAGTTGCCACATCGTTTGGGGAGTCGGAGCCAGCTGTTACCACCAAGAAGCGGAATCCAGCCGAAGATCTGGTCAAAGACAAACAGGTATTGAGACCACCAACCCTCTTAGTAGGGACACAGCCTAAAGGCTCCAAGGACACTACCCCTAAGATAGCCAAAACGGGGCCTAAATTGACCGCCAACACGGGGGGGTTCGGCAGGAGAAATAGCTCCACAGACTCTAATAAAAGCTACTATAAACCCCAATGCGACTCAGGAGGGGGGCCAAATAGCAGTGCCTGTACATAACCATGATGATGATACTAATGCTGACACTGACTCTGAAGGACTTTTGATTAATCCCTCGGTTGCGCAGCTATTGATAGTGGGGCACTGTAATGGTGACTGTAATGGTGACACTGAACAGCCACTGCTTGGGGGAGGTGACCCAGCCATTCTAGCCCCCGTACCACGGCCTGACCCCTCAAGTGTCACTCAGCCAGCACTCTGTGATCCGGGCCCAACCAGTCTGGAAGGACTACCAGAAGCCCACTTGAAGGACGACGAACGCGGGGCACAAAATGAGCATATAGCGCATACAGTGCCTACAGTGGATATTGAGCTGGATCTTATGAGGACTACGAGGCTGAGGCTGAGACTGAGACCGAGGATGACTTCACTGCCAACCCTCTTGTGGGGGGGCGTACTTCTAAGGTTAAGGCTAAGGGTAAACAAAAAACAAGGAGAGGTAGCAAGGCTGGTGCTATCTCTAAACGTTCAAAACCAAGCAATAACCAAGCTTTAAGGAAGAACTTGCCGGACAAAAGCCCACTTAGAAAATGGATTGAAACGAAGGGCTTGGTCAAAACCATGACGCTAAGGCTCTCAGGAGCAAGCCCCACAGACTCTATACCTGTACCGATCACTCCGGATAAAAGCATCTTAACCGACCCTGTTAGTCTGCCTCCTGAGGACTATACAGAGGAAGCACAGCCTCAGGTGCAGGGGAATCTGCCTGCTTCGTCTGATATTCCGGGACCAACACTAGCCTACACAAACGACGCTTTGCATCCTAATACTAATTTAGCTGCCCATATAATAGGCAACACCAGTTTCCCTTCTTCGGAGGGGTCAACTCCCGGTCCTGTTCTAGCCTCTTCTTCACCTGTTTTGGCTAAAAACAGGGGCAACCCACCAGATGAGGGAAAATCGAGACAAGACTCAAGAACGGAATCTGCCAACTCTTCCCCCCTGGATGAAATACTAAAGATATTGAGTAAGCAGCTGAGCAACCAACGTGCAGAAGCACAAGAGCACTATCTCCAACTTAGGGAGGACAATAATAAGATGCAATCCTCTCTATGCGACCTTACCACTAAAATCGGGGGGATCTCGCAGGAAACCACGGAACTACAGCAACGGGTGGTAGAGGTGGAGGATTCAACCACTAAAATGACAGTTGCAGTGAAAAAGCATGATGACCAGCTGACTGCACTACAGTTAAAAGTCGAGGATTTGGAAAACAGGCAGAGACGATTTAATCTAAGACTATTTGGTATACCGGAGAGATCCGAGGGCTCAGACCCAAGAGTGTACATTGTAGGGGTACTCCAGAAGGCCTTTCCCGATTTGGCAGACTGGGATTGGGACTCGCAAATCCAGCGGGCCCACCGTCTGCCTTTGTTTCAAAGAAATAGAGAGAATCAGTTTCCACGTCCCTTTCTAATTTATTTTGGCAACTTTCTTTTGAGCCAATCGGTCTGGCAGAGAGCCCGCCCTAACTCTCCAATAGCTGTAGGGGAGTTCTCGTTTTTTGCACGATCAGACCTAAGCAGGGACACCATGGATAGGAGGTGGCAGCTCCGTAAACTGATGGACCCCATTAAGTCTTGTGGAGGGCAGGTGTTCCTCCAAGAACCCGCCCGTCTTAAGGTTATTAGAAACGGGCGGACACATTTCTGTAATGATGCTAAGGAGGCAGAGGCTTACCTCTCTAGTATCAGCTCTAGCTAGAGCCAGACTTAAAATAACCATAACTTGCCCTAAGGGTGATGGGGGGGAAAAAAAGAATATAAATACATAATCTTTTCAAGAGACAGGATTTAGCTTAGAGGGCTTAATAGGAGGGTTACCCCTCAGTATATGATAAATGCTTAATAAGTACCATTCTTATTTAACTCTTGCTTAGTATGTACAATGATGTTTGACAAGGGGGGGGGGGGGCAGGAGCCTCTCAGGGTGATCCACCACACGAGCTGCCTTTTCAACGCCAGCTGTAGCTGGAGGGTGGTTCTTCCCCGGCTGGGGAGAGAGCCAGGGGGGTGGGAGGGGGGTGGGACCCATCTCCGCAGGTTGGGGGCTTACGGGAGCTGGGGGGGTGGGGGGAAATCACTTAAAATTTGTTTGCAGGCTGACAGGGGAGAATATGATGAAGATTCTGATAAAGACATCAAAACACTGTTTATTGAATGGTTTATTGGCTGTGTTAGTTGTTTGAGGGACCAAGACCAATTATTTGATTATCTTAAGTTGGGTTTGATTTTCCTGCTACTTTACAAATGCATGTAATAAAATGTCTAGCTTGGAATGTAGCGGGGCTCAACAGTAAAAACAAAAGATCTTTGGTGTCAGTAGAGCTAAAACTACATAATCCCCACTTCTGTTTATTGTCAGAAACTCACATTATATGGAAGGACAGGAAAATATTAAGCCAATTGGGGTATGACATTATGGTCTGCTCTACTTTTGGGAGCCCCACAAGAGGGGTAGCCATCCTCAAGGATAGGCATTTCAGGGTTGAAGTAATGCAAACTGCCCACGACAAGGACGGCAGATGGGCTATTGCACAAATTAACTATGAAAACAACAAATATGTTTTATGCGTGGTTTATGGTTCAAATTTAGATGAACCAATGATTTTCGACCAATTAAATATGAAACTTTTGGATTGGGAGGGGGAAATTATTATAATGGGGGATTTTATTTGCATCATGGACTATAAAATTGATACAACTAAGCAGAGTACTCATCAGAGGATGTATAAGACCAGGTCATCCATATTAGACTTATGCCAGACTCATAATATCAAAGATGCTTGGCGTCATCTACACCCAAAAACACCAGGGTATACATATTTCTCAGCGCCCCATAAACTGTGCACCAGATTGGACATGGCATTAGTTAGTGATAATCTATTGCGAACTAGCTCCATGGTTCTATGCCCCCGAATTACCTCAGACCATAACGCACTAATATTGACATTTGACACACCAAGCATTAGGACACCCCCTAGACCATTCTCTTTTCCTATTTATTTATTCAGAGTTTTATATAGCGCGAACAAGATCTTTACAGATATCAGAGCGCTTCACAGAAACTAGGGGTGAGGATAGCAGGAGGGTGTCGCAACATAATATTGGGTGCAATATAAAATTCAATAGCATGATCGGATAGCAGTCAAGTGCCGGTAAAATATCAATAAACAAACAGGTAAACGATAATATAAGACGATAATGAGTCTTTGATCCAACTACAATAGAAATCAGGAGAATTCAGGCTAAAGGGATGGCTTATGACAATATCTAAAAGTTACAGGGAGCAAGAGGTAGGGACAACGAATTTCATCCGGCTAACGTGAATAGTCAAATAATAGGTAGTGAGTGAGTAGCATAATAGGATCGACTAATCATCATAGAATAATGGCAAGCAAAGAGAATAAAAGGATCGAAAACAGGAATAATATGACATAATTTGACATTAGACAATCAGGTAGCCAATGATACCAAAGCGGTGCGAAGTCTCTGATCAGGTGAACTTAGCCATGAGGATGGCTTTCACCTCTTTCTTAAAGAAGGCCGTGGAGGAGATACGCCTGGTTTCGGGAGGGAGTGCGTTTCAGATCCTCGGTGCCATTCCTGAGAAGGAGCGTTTGTAGGTTTTTTCCTTCCGGAATCTGCGAGGTTTCAGGAGTAGATTTTTTGTACTTCTATTGGATCTCGAACCACCTGATACTTAATCTCAGACTCAACCTATATGACGCAGCTTAAAGCCCACCTCATTGAATTTATAAATATTAATAAGAACTCAGCTGGATGCTGTATGGTATGGGATGCCTGCAAGGCTAGTATCAGGGGTTTCTCGCAGGCCTATGTGATCAGGCAAAACGTAGAACGAAGGAAGCACAAGGTCATGCTAATATCAAGCATAACTAAACAAGAAGAACTGCTGGCTTCAGCGCTTCAGCTTAATCTTCCATCAATTACAGAAATCAGCCTCAAACTCAGTGCGCTTAAAAACGACATAAAATCTAATTTTATCCAAAAAAGTAGCGCCAAGATTCATAAATTTAAAATTGCACAACACGAGGGGGGGGGGATAAAATCGGCAAAATCCTGGCCTATAAAGTCGCCGAAGACAGAGCAGACACCCTAATCTCTAATATCCGGGGGCATGGCAACAAATTATACAACCAGCCACAAGATATACTTGAGCAATTTGCCGATTACTATAGAAATCTATATACCCCAGACAACTCTGTAAACCATGATCTAATCCGGGATTATGTTGAGGAATATTCATTGAACACAGAGAACATCTTAGGCATGGGCTCACTGTCCGACGATATAACGATGGCAGAATTATATCAGGCCATCAACTTCCTGCCTATCGGGAAAGCTGCAGGAGAGGATACAATACCTCTGGAACTATATAAAGCCTGTAAAATGGAATTGGAACAGCTACTGCTGGAAGTTATGCAATCAGTTGGGCTAAATGGAAAGGCTCCCAAATCTTGGAACAGGGCAAAAATATTTTTTTTTCAAAGAAAGATAAGCCCAAGGAGGAGAGAGGGTCATATCGACCAATCTCCTTGATAAATACTGATGCAAAAATATTCGCAAAAATCATGGCACTCAGACTAGCTCCTATCATGCCCCAAATTGTTAACCCACAACAACACGGGTTTATCTCCGGGAGAGATACTACGACACATGTAAACATGGCCATTACGGCGTTTGACGTTGCGGAGACAGAGTCCTCCCCACTCGGCATGATCTTATTAGACGCTGAAAAAGCTTTTGACCGAGTGGGGTTTCGGGGGGGAACTTCCTGAAGGGTATACAGGCACTATACGATAATCCCACCGCCTGCATTAGCTACGGGGGTTTGACTTCTTCAGAATTTCCAATTATGCGTGGTACCCGTCAGGGCAGTCCCCTCTCACCTCTTTTATTTGCCCTTTCGTTGGAACCTTTTTTGCTTGCCCTTCACTCCCAAACCTTGATTGTACCTTTTAGCTCTGGCTCACAGGAGCTGAAAATGACAGCTTACGCGGACGACATTGCCATTTATACTTCTGACATTGTTGAAGCATTGAAAGGGATCTCTACAGAGGCCGGGAAATTCGGGAAGGTGTCTGGCTATAAACTTAATCCACAGAAGACACAAGTCATAGCCAACTACTCCCCTGCCGTGGTTGTCCCCGAGATCTGCAAAGACGCTACCTATTTAGGGGTCAAAATAACGGCCAAAATACAAGATATTAACAATATAAACTACAATGAACTGATCAAACGAACCATTCTACAAAAGTGGAACAGATTGCCCCTGAATCTGATTGGTAGAATTAATCTCATAAAGATGAAGGTATTGCCAAAGTTTGTCTATTTATTTCGATCCATCCGACTGCCACTAAATAATCAGTTCTTTCAACATCTAGATGGAGTTTTGAGTAGCTTTATATGGGGCTACAAAAAGTCGAGAGGTCATTAAAATTGCTAAAAAAGAATACAAATGTGGGAGGGCTCAACTTTCCAGATTTTAAATTGTATTTCTGGTCTGCGTTTTTTACACGTTTGCGTTCTTTACTTCACGGAGAAAGAGCTTTATTTTTTCACTTTTTTATGTTGAAACAAGACTCACTTTTGTTTTTGCTTAGAGCTAATGACCCGAATTACTACAAGAGGGTGAGATTCAAGACTGCTAGAGACATTGTTAGGATCTGGGGCAATGTACTAACATACTGCAAAACATCTTTCTTTCATCCAAAGCTTCCGTTATGGGGTAACCCAGGTCTCCAGGCTATCTTTACGGATAATATCACTCACAATTGGGCGGCACTTGGGATTAGGGTTTTGGCGGATTTGTATGGCACGCAAGGGTTCTTGGAATTTAATACGCTCAAACGAATATATGATTTACCGGTAGCCACAAGATACAAACATCTACAGATACAAGATTACTTGATTAATAAAAAAAAGATTCAAAATGTTACTGAATGCGATGTATGGACCTGCTTATACTCAAACAAGAACAAATCAGTCATAAGTGAGGCATACAAATCACTCAGTAACTTTAAAGTGAATGATGGGGTTAAAATAGCTGCAAAGTGGGGCACTCAATTGGGTTTAAATATTACCCCGAAACAAATCGAGCATTCTCTGTCTAATATCAATAAACTTGTACGGTCATCCAGCCTTAGGCTCCAACAATTCAGAACAACCTGCATGCTCTATTATACCCCTGAAAGAATCTCTAGATGGACCCCTAACGCCGTTTATGGCCATCGCACTAAATGCCCTAAATGTTCAGCCGATGCAGCCAATTTAGTACACATGCTGTTCTCATGCCCCAAACTTAAGACCTTTAGGGGGGACATACAGAATGTTTTGAGAATAAAGAATATTATGCTACCTACCTTTACGGCTGCTTCGGTTTTACTAGACTCTTATCCCCTGTCATCTCCACAATCTGCTCTAGTTACTATACTCATGTCTTGTGCCAAATTAACCCTGACTAGAGCCTGGATCTGTACGGAACCACCGACGGTTTGGGACTGGTGGGCACTAGCGACAGAGATATATGCCATGGAGCTAGCCCTAGCAAATCTTAGGGGAACGCGCTCAATAAATACATTTAATAGAAACTGGGGAACCCTCCTAGAGTAAAAATCTGCTCAATGTTGTACAATTGTTAATTTTCTCCTTTTTTTTTATTTTTTTTTTACGAACGTGTAAAGAAATCTATTTATATTGACTGATCATGAATGTGAAATTTTCTCATTGTCTTTATATATTAATTCATTTGTTATATAACATACCTACCTTGATGTCAGTTCAAAGTTCAAAAGACCTTTATTCGAATTTGATAAAATTCATAAAAGTACTGAACACAGCAAAACACACATGTACTTATAATACGAAACAATTATATAAATAACATTCCATAAAAACAAGGTAATGCATACAGTAATTAAGCAGTAAATTTCATTATCTAATAAAGTTCTTGCAGTAGTATCATTATGACTGATTCTAATTTCAGGGACTTTCCATTGTCTTGCGTGCACGTATGGCTAATCTTAAAAAAGAACTGGTACGAAAGGTCAGTTCATCAGTGTCCAGGGTAAGCAGCAACATATAGGATTCCTGAAGTGTGAGAGGTCTGAATTTTCTAAAATATGGGGTTAAAAGCCATTTAATATATCTCACATAAAATTTGCAGAAAAACAGAAAGTGCAAATCATCTTGAGTACTTATACCATCGCAAGGGCAGGGGGTAAGATCTATACAATGTTGATACCCCAAAGGAAAAGACAGCAAAAATTTCACAGTTCCTGCCCTTAAACGAAATAATAAAGATCGCTCCCAATTTGACATGGGAAGGGAGAGGTAGGGCGGCATAATTTGCATACAAAGACCATTTCCTATGTATTTCTTGACCCTTGATTTCTCAGATTCTCTTCCAAGCCGTTCATTACGATAAAGAGCATAAAGTGCCTTTTGGACCTCGAATTTATCCTTTAATTCGATAGCCGTTGGGTCAGTGAACAAAATACCTCTACCAATTTCATTAAGTGTTTTAAAAACTTCTTTAAACCAGGGGATCTGCATGCCATTTTCATAATTTAGGCAATCCTTAATGATGTTTTGTGTAAGGACAGCAGCGTCATTCCTCCAGATTCTGATCCAGAAGAGAGCTGGTCTTGCTTTGATAAAATCACTTATAAAGGGGAGGTTGAGTTCATTATGGCAAATAAAATTAGAAGAGGAAATCGGTGCACCCAGCAATTTTCTGCAGAAACGGTTTTCCTCTCTTTGGACACTGATGCTGCTGACCGATCCCCAGACTTCGGCTCCATAAGTGGCAACAGGAGAACACTGTAATTTAAAAATTTTAACAATGGCCTTTGTGGCGCCGATCTTCTTTGGGCGGGGGAGACTCAGGACAGAATTGTTGGCTTTCGAGAACTTGCTCGTGGCGTGGGCCACATGCCCACTCCACGAGCTGTTCGCAGCGAAAACCAACCCCAGATAAGGAAACTTATGGACAGATTCTAATTTATCTGTTCCAATTCGAATTGTGCTGAGTTTCCTTTTGCCCGGCCCACAGGACATAATAAAAGACTTTTTAAAATTTACTTTCAAATCCAGTGCCTCCATAAAATGTACAAAACTATGTACAAGCAGACGTAGAGCATTGGGTGTGCGTGCCATAAGGACAGCGTCGTCTGCATATAAAAGCACGGGTAGTGGGTTGCCTAGAATTGTTGGAACATCAGGGGTAGCCTCCTTTAGACAATTGGACAAGCCGTTAATATAAATAATAAACAACAGGGGTGCTAAAACGCACCCCTGTCTCATCCCCCTCCCTATCTCAATGGCTCCTGATACCTCTCCGCCCATCCCGATACGTACCCGGGCTTTCAGGTCAGTATGGAGATAGGCTAAGAATCTAACAAGGGTGGCATCAAGACCGTTCGACAGGAGAATTAACCAAAGCTTAGATCTGTTCACAAGATCGAAAGCAGATGAAAGATCCATATAAGCTAGGTATGCAGGGGATGAGCGGGCAATGCAGTATTTGTCGATTATCAATTTTAAATTTAAACATTGCTCGACTGTTCCTACCCCGCTCCTGAACCCCATCTGACAAGGATCTAAAAAGTCAGTATCAGACGCCCATTCCAGTACCCTATTATAAATTATACGTCCTAGTATTTTTAAAGTATTATCCAGGAGGGAAATAGGGCGATAATTTGCTGGGTCTGATCTGTCTCCCTTTTTATAAATGGGAACGATGATACTAGTAGCCCAGGTGGCAGGCATGGTTACCTGTGGGAGACTGTTAAAGATGTTAACGAGTATTGGTGTCCAAAGCACAGCATTATATTTGATAATATCAATAGGGAAGCCGTCCGGTCCAGGCGCCTTATTACCTAGACTTTCTTTTATGGCTTTCCTGACTTCTTGGTCCGAAATCTCTAAGCCTTCTGTTTGGCCCATATTAGGGAGAAGTTGCTCGTCAGAGGGGGCGGCATAAATATTAGAAAAATGGGTCTCCCAGGCTGCACTGGTTATATTGCAGCTAATTTGTGTAAGCTCTTTGCCCATTTCCCTCGTTCTCCTGACAGCCGACCAAAATGGGGCGCTGCCGCCCAGATTGGCACTGATGACCAGCTTGTCCCAGTGTTCGGAGAGCAAGTTTGCCTTCCTTTCCGATATTTTGTCTTTGTAGTTTTTCCTGGCCGCTCGGACTACATCTTTACATCTGGGTTTAGCAGAAAGGGCCTTTCTTAAGTCTCTATTGGCCACGGAGCAAGATGTATCAAACCACCGTGGCTCTTTGAGTTCAGTAGGGAGTGGGACTGACAAGAGGATTTTTATATTTGAGCATAAAGCTTCAAAGTCTGTGATCAATTTTTCATTATTTGTGCTTGGGGAAGAGAGGCATTTCAGCAAATCAGGATGTTCCTCCTGAATCATGTCTATGATGGCCCCACAATCAATTCCCCTCCATTTAAGGCGAAGGCCGTCGATTGAGGGTGTAATGTCCCTTGCCCCGTTTAAATTCATAAAAATTGGACTGGGTACGAAATTGAAAATAGCTAACAATGGGTTGTGATCACTGAAAGACGTTTGCACCACTGAAGTTTTAATTAAACAATCTGTTAACAGAGGTGATGTAAATGTGTAATCGATAATTGAACCGTTATCCCTGCCCTTAAACGTAGGGGCATAAGGAAAATTCATATCATACCCTACACTCATTACATCAACAAGATCAAAATCAGAAAGTATGCTGATCAGTTCCAAACTCCTGCGGTCATTACAATAATCAAGGTTAGTAGATCCATAATTCTCTATAAGTTTCACGTTAAAATCACCCCCAATCAGAATGCTAGTCTTGGTATCTACTGACAGGGAGCGATCAATCGTGTTTAAAACCTTAGATAATGCAACAAAGTTTTTGTTCGGCACACCATAAAAATCATTATTATAAAAATTTATTAAATAAATTGTGGTCTTTGTTTTCAATTTATATTCCAGAATTTGAATATTGGAATTGGCAAGGTTATCCAGGTTCAGATCTCTAATTGTACCGCCTGCCAAAATTCTGATCCCCATAAAAAGACCGCCTACTGCTCGGCCAAAGCTAGGGTTTACTGATGTCAAGCTGAAGCAGTGGTAGCCTTCAATATACAGATTTTCAACAGCCCAAGTTTCTTGGAACATAAGTATGTCTGCATCATTAATTAGTTCAATCCAAGCAGGGTCCGAGATCTTAGATTCTAAACCTGCAACATTCCAGCTTAGAATGGATAGGCCATGTTTGGTTCCGTGTTTGACGAGTGTACTCCCAATATTCCCTTTGTCTTTGTCATGATTGGGTAGTTCGTTGGAAATGGCCAGGATACTATCCGACAATATAATTTCTGTAACAGTAGTTTTGACGTGGTGCAATACAGCTGGGGTTATAACCCCCTCTGAGTTACAGGCTTTTGCATCGTTGCACATTTCTTTGTTGGGGGGTATACTCAGTCAATCCTGTTCGTCTAGAGATGATAAATAATCGAACCGATTATAAGTAGGGATGTTGTACATTGGCCTAACTTCAGTCATCTGTGCAAACTGGAACGGATTAGAGATTGGGTAGGACCTATCTCTATAGTTGTTCTGATGCATAGTTGGGGCTTGAAAGAGCTGTGGAGGGTTGGGGGTTAGGATTGGCATTGGGGGTTGTGGGTGCCAGTTACGGTTGTTGGAGTGGGCGACATTAGAGTTCTGAATCTGGGCAAAAAAGGGTGATTTAATCCTTGCTCCAAAATTCGGATCCTGAAAAGAATTAGTGGGGAAATTAGTGGGGAAATTAGCCGTGGCTTGTTCGGGGGGTATCAGATGTCGATAGAAATATCCTAAGGGAAGGAGTGTGGTGTTAAATTCCCAGGGCGATGGTAAGGGGGCGTTAGCAAGGATTTTCTCTGCCCATTGTGGATTTCTAAAGCTTATGGTGACACAGTCGCCCTCAAATTTTTTCCTGAGAGGACCAATCCAACCCACTCGCTGTGTGTTAATAATCTCCCTTGCACCATCAATAGGGTAATTGCAGTTAGCGATTAACCAGTGCAAGGTTTTATTTTTAAGTGATGTAGGGTTTTCATCCTGATCCTTTCTTAATTTGGTGACATTTACTAACACTAATACATATGCGCCGCATTCCGGTGGGAGGTTGATTCGGGCAGGAACTGGTCTAGGTGTTTTTGAAATAGGTTGGACCGAGGTAGGGTTGCTTGTTGAAATTGCAGGGTGACCTGTGGTGGGTATAGTGTTGATGTTGGTATTAGTGCTAGGGTCCTTCCTTTTGACTGTGGGTGCGCTATTAGTGTGCGAAGTTGCTGCTTTTTGATTAGTAGTTGGACCATTAGCCAAGGCGGCAGGTGCAGCTTTGTGTGCATTATTTGGGATAGTTGGAGGTGCTTGTGGAATATTTATTTTGGAGCTTGCTATTTTAGTGATGTTGCTGTTATTTGTACTTTTTGCAGGACCTTCCTTTAGGAAGTTCTTAAGGGGGTTACTCAATTCAGCTAGTTGTTTTTCTATTCGAGTAAGCCTGTTTTCGATGGGGGATAAATAGATACTTAGTAATTCCCCCAATCTTTCCAGCATAGGGTCGTATGCCTTGTCTGTGTTATCATTAGTATCCATTGTTGTACCCTGCTGGACCATTTCACTTTCATCCCCCTGAGATATTACCGTAACCCTGGTCGTGTTGTGGTTAGGGACAGAATTGGTATTTTTCCCAGTTTTCCTTTGAGCCCGGCCATATTTCCTGACCGTGGTGATCCGGGGCTTTGGTGCATGTGATTTCTGTTTTTGAACAGCACCCTCTCGTCTACCTCTCAGTTGCCTGGTGTTATCAGCAGATTTTACTTTGGGAGAGGGGTTTGTGGGTAGATCAGGGGTTTTTTCCAAGTCTGTACTGATATCGGTGACTGAATCTAACAGGGGAATGGAGGCTGAGAGGTTAACCTCGCTAGGGATGGTGCGGATGTCAGCACATACGTCGAGTAGGGGTCTGATGTTATTAGGCATAGCCTGTGCAGGTGTAATGGCGGTGGCAATATGGCCAAGTGAGGAACGTTTGGCATGTGCCAGATCTTGTGATACCCTGCGTTCTAATAGGCTAATGCCCTGATTGATGGCATCATTGGCCTTCGTTATAAAAAGGTCAATGGGGCCGGTCACAGTGGCAGCTGTTTTGCTGCGGGTACCCCTTGGAGACATGCTGACAGTTGCTTGCCCTTATTCAGAGAAATGGGTTACTACGCGAAACAACTGACACAATCGACAGTGACAGCAGGACAAATAGCAAATAGTCCCAACAGTGTTTTCTGTATCCACAGTTCCCAAATGGCGGTTGCCCAATGGGTAAAACGAAAGTACCTTTCAGAAATGGCAATGAGTGGTGGCCCCGTCCCGTCCTCCTCGTGCCTCTGAGGGCCACAGAGGGCCCGCCCTTTGCCCGGGCTTAGCCCGGCGCCCGCGCGCGTCCCGCGACGCGGAGGGAGCGTCCTCTTCAAGTAGCGCCTCCAGGCGCGCTGTGGGCGGAATCAGGAAGTGGCCGCTAAGCTCCCTGGGAGCTGTAGTCTCAAGCCGCGAGGTGGAAAGCGGTGGCGGCGAGACTGCAGCGTCAGGGACCCAGGAGCGACTGTGCCAGCGTGTGCCCTCCGGTAAGAAGCCCTCCGGCTGAATTAACACCCCCGCTCCACCGAGGGAGCGTCCTCTTCAAGTAGCGCCTCCGGGCGCGCTGTGGGCGGAATCAGGAAGTGGCCGCTAAGCTCCCTGGGAGCTGTAGTCTCAAGCCGCGAGGTGGAAAGCGGTGGCGGCGAGACTGCAGCGTCAGGGACCCAGGAGCGACTGTGCCAGCGTGTGCCCTCCGGTAAGAAGCCCTCCGGTTGAATTAACACCCCCGCTCCACCGGGGGAGCGTCCTCTTCAAGTAGCGCCTCCGGGCGCGCTGTGGGCGGAATCAGGAAGTGGCCGCTAAGCTCCCTGGGAGCTGTAGTCTCAAGCCGCGAGGTGGAAAGCGGTGGCGGCGAGACTGCAGCGTCAGGGACCCAGGAGCGACTGTGCCAGCGTGTGCCCTCCGGTAAGAAGCCCTCCGGCTGAATTAACACCCCCGCTCCACCGAGGGAGCGTCCTCTTCAAGTAGCGCCTCCGGGCGCGCTGTGGGCGGAATCAGGAAGTGGCCGCTAAGCTCCCTGGGAGCTGTAGTCTCAAGCCGCGAGGTGGAAAGCGGTGGCGGCGAGACTGCAGCGTCAGGGACCCAGGAGCGACTGTGCCAGCGTGTGCCCTCCGGTAAGAAGCCCTCCGGAATTGGCTATTTAAACATTACCTTTTTTCTGTGTGTTGGTAGCTGTATCATTCTCTTTTCTGTTTTGGGTGTTATTTTTTTTCTTTTACGTCAGCAGCAACATTTTCAGTCTTATTTGGATGTTTTGTTAAGGTGGCCAGGTCAACTGCTGTCGTGTACAGACTGTATTATTATAAATGAACTGTGACATAACGGTAAATATTGTACTCTTGTATATGCATTGGTTTTGAAATATCAATTATAAAAATTTAAAAAATAGAGTTTGAAAGCTATTGTGCAACACCAATTTTATGGGAGTAAGGTACGAAGCACAACACTTGTGTATGGGTGTATT
The DNA here is from genome assembly GCF_964261635.1 of Lissotriton helveticus. NCBI lineage: Eukaryota > Metazoa > Chordata > Amphibia > Caudata > Salamandridae > Lissotriton > Lissotriton helveticus. Next base: position 1,692,898,938 of record NC_136063.1, on the reverse strand, counting down.
AGCGATTTGGTTAAGGAGATCAGTAACTGATCAAAGTTGGAGGGGGAAGCTGGTGTTGATGAAGAGAACGAGTCCTTATTTTTTTAAGTAAAGTGCTGGTTTCAGTTTAGGCGCCATATTACGATATCAACAGGTGTGATATTTTGCCATCAGTATCGAAACTGTTAAACTGCTTTTCAGCTGGTGGCAGCATTGAGGCAGGTACGGATATTGTTGGGCATGGATCAAAGTTATTTTAGTACGGACTCTTTCCGGATAGGTATTGCGTCCAAGACTTACAAGTTGGGTTTAGAGTTAGAGATCATTAGGAGGTTTGGGGTATGGGTTTCAAATTGATGTTGGTGTTACATTCGCTGCTTGAATGATACAGGCTGAGCTGATTTCAAGTGTTTAATTTCTGGTTTTTATTCAGGTTGTGTTGCTCGGCCCTGGGGGACATAGTTTACCATTTGTATTATCAGGCATTCCTTTATACAATGTGTGGTGAAGCAGTCCAAGAAGGTGTATTTTAGTGTTGGAATGGGACTGCAGTCAGATTGCTTAAAGTTAAATAATAGGGGAAGGGTGGTATGAGATGGAGGGAATTACTTCTATGGATGTCAGAGCTAGTGAACACGAGAGTGTTCCGACGTGTTGATTTACATTTTGGGAGAATTATATAGTTCAGATCTCCGGTAGGAGTCTGTTGAAATGCATGAAACAGGATTTGGCAATGATTGAGAGGTTGTGGTTCAGAAACGCACATCATATGGACAGAGTTATTTCTGAGAAGGACGCGGATCAGTACAATAACCCACTTTGCAGAGGAAAAGGCAAAAAGAAAGGTGAATAAGCACATAGAACAGTGTTTCCCAAACTGGGGTCCGTGGACCCCCAGGGGACCGTGACACATGCCCAGGGGGTCCCCAGGCAGCAGTTTCAAAAGAACTGCCAAGTTCCTTGTAGAATTAGCAGTTTTCGAGCAACAATAAAAGTGTCAAGATAACACCAGTGATTAATGTACCTGCTGCAGAGAGATGCGAGTTTTGTCCTGAGGCAGGTTTAACTTACCTAATGTAGCACAGAGGGTTAATATGCCTGCTGCAAAGAACGCATAACATGCATTTTAAAAAACAGTATTTTATGTGCATAGGTCAGTTGGTTACTGTTTTTGTCACAGAGATTCTTTTGTTACTCTGCAGCTCATAAGAGACAATCATAATCTAGCACAGTGACCTGTCATCAAAGAGCTGCTTACACACTGCATGGTACAAGTTAGTAACTTATGTTTTTTCCAGTCTTTCCTTATCCTGATGCTGCTTAGGGGTTTATTTGGGTGGAAATACATTTTTATTGTTAAAGTCAATGCTAACCACTGAGTTATGTTCTGAATCCTGAGTTTGTGCTTTTCCAGACAAGCACTCTTTAAAAATGTCTACCAGTATGCATGACATGTGAATCCTACACCTTGTAGTCCCCTTTGCCTTATGTACCATTTTCTCTACACTGATTTACACAGATGATTCATTGTCTTTATATGTGTGTGATGTAAAGTGCTCTGACATACTACAATGGAATGAGAGATGCTATAAAACAAATGAAATAAATGTGACAGATGTGCTATGGAGAAATGAGAGGCACTGTTGAAGGGTGACAATAAGGGAATCATTGAAGAACCCCAACAAAGATAGTTGTATCTTGGTGCATATTAAGGTCATCATTTACTATTCTTTAAAAGCTAATACAATTCAATATATAATGATAAATGTGTTGTAGAATGCACCAATGATTCCTAACTTTTCTTGGGGGTGAGAGGCCACTCACTGCACTGTAAAAGCGAACATACAAATTGCTGGGGGTCCCCGGCTTCCAGTGGTGAGTAAGTGGGGGTCCTCAGGAGTCAAAAGTTTGGGAACCACTGACATAGAAGGTTTGTGAGGGTCATGGAAAGCCGGCTTTTTAGTATTAAAACTTTGCTAAACAGTATTTTACATTACTCAAGCAAGATAGAGTTAATTTGTCCTTTCAAAGTAATAAATATTAATTGATGGGCATAAAGGGCCTTCTTGCGAAAAGGGAGGAAGCAAGGTTATAAAGATCATTTTTTTCTTTTAACTGTTAGGGAGACAGTCACAGTTAGCAGATGCAGTTTATACTTGGTGGCTAATCTGTAACAGTTAGATTTTTTTTTCTTCCTTTTTTTGTGTTGAGTTTTATATAGCGCAAACTAGACCCAAAGGTATCAGAGCGCTTTACATGAGCACCAGTTACGTTACAGACAGATACATTAATTTTTGTTAGGCACGGGGAGATTAAGTGATTTGCACAGAATCACAGAATTTGGAGTGTCCCCTGCCGAGATTCAAACCCGGTTCCCTTGCTCCGGGGTCGACCGCCCTAGCCGTTAAGCCACATTCTCTCCCCAAATAAGCAGCGTTTGTTAGGTGGGGCAGAAAAAAGCCTGGGAAAGGTTTTCTGAGTTACAAGAAGAAAGCGGACTTGGAAGTAAACTGGGTGGCATTAGAGCATGGGACATAAGAATGCAAAATGTAGGATGGATGGATGAAGGTTTGAAGAATATTTAAGAGGCGTGAATGTTGGGAGTTGTTTGGTGAATTTGTTCAGTTTTGAGGGGGGAGATTAAGCGTAGGCGGGGTTCGGCTTCGAGGTGTATTAGTGATTTAGGAGTTGTTATTATAATGAGAAGATAAACAATTCCCCTTCCTCCCTAGGGTCTTAAGATGGGTGGTGCGCAGTAGGTCTCCTAACTTGTGGGTTCCTGAATGCAGCGGGGGAGGGGGCGTTACTCCTATTGTTGAGGTCAGGTCAATTTGACGTAACTCACCAATGGCTGCTAGACCTGTGAGGGTACTCCCTGTGGTTTTTGTCTCCAACTCCCTATGTGGTGCTTTGGACACAACCTCTGTTATTGTTAGTATACCTCCCCTTTCTCAGTCTTCTTTGTTGTCTTGGCTGTGGTTGGTTCCTTCCCCCTGTTTTTTCCTTCCTCTGGCTGTTTGGTTGGGATGTTTTTCAAGTTCGGCTTACTGTTTGATTATATAGTTCTTCGTTCACGCCGCTGTTAAGACAAGTTGCATCTTAGTTTGCTATAGTGAGAGGAAAAAGGGTGTTAGAGAATGGGACATGTGAAAGCAACCTTTGGTTTGGGGAGGATGACAGTGGTTTGAAGGATGTTTGAGAGGAGTGGATATCGGGGTTATCTGATTGGAGAAGTTGTTCAGTCTGGAGGGGGGTATTAAGGGTGGGAGGGGTTAGGCTTCAAGATGTAGTAATAAGGCGAGGGTTCATTGTCATTGTAATGTTTTGTGAATTATGCACACCTTTCCCAATAGAGCGGCTTTTTGCTCTCAGTTTGTCGTCCTACTGTCACTCTGTCTCGCCCAATGTGGTTTACCAAACTTTCCGAAACAGTTTCAGTACCAGTAGAAAAATGGTAAAACACTAAATTAAAGGCTGTCCCACTGAAGAGCACAGGTACATTTTACAGAACATCTATACCAGTTGTGTCAAGAGCGGTTCGCCGAGCTGGGCACCTCCCCACATTATACCGTCAGCCATTCCCTCTTCAGCCACACCCAGCACAGACTACACTGTAGCATGAGTAAGGTATATCCACTCTGTTAGGATTTCCCTGCTATCCCCTAATCCACCAAGAGGCCCACCACCTAGAGGCCCAACACAGGTCAATTCCCCTTCCAAATTCTGCTGCACAAATCCTGATCAACAGAATTGGGGGAACAATGGTCGGACTTTGAAGAGCTGCTGACCAAAGGACCTACCCCCTTAAAATGCCAGGCCAACAACAGCAATAGGGATGCCAAATGCCAACAGATTTATAGTATCACATGCATAACCACACAAAATAAAACATGTTTGCTGGCATATTGCTCTCTATTTGAACACAAGAACAGTATCATACCGACCTAGAAAACCCATTGTGCTGACCTGTGTTGTAGCATTTATATAGCAAATTTTTGGATGCACAGGACGCTCCACTGAGGGGGAAGCACATGGTTGGCAGAATTGTATATTTGTGCTCCAATGGTGGAATAAGTTTCGGTACTGTGCATAAGAGACCAGTTTTGGTCTCATCGCACAGCTGCTAGCAGTGTAATTGCTTTATTGAATACAAAAAAGCATGTAAACTAGCCTACGTGTGTTCAAACCATACGTACAATTCAGAATGAACTTAGTTTAAAATTGTGCAGTTACACTTCTGTACAGGATCAGTTTTGTTTCTGCAGTACTTTTTGTCGTTGTAGGTGTATAAAGCTATTAATAAAGCTGAAACCAGCATATTATATCATAGTTGATAAGTTTATAAACATTTATAAATATCTAGTCATTCCTCTACCTTTTGGTGAGAGTATGGAATTGTCCGAAGCTTCCATGACGATGTTCTGATGATAATCCATTTCCAGTTTTTCCTCAAAAGCCTCCAATTCATCTTCAGAGAAGCCGGCTGCAATTTCAAAGCATCTATTTGAAGCCTGAAAGAAGAAGCAAATACTGAATGCTGCAATGAATGAATGAATGAATTCGCGATTTATATGAGCGGAACTTAACCCGGAGGCATCAAGGCGCAAAGGATGGATAGAAAACAAAGCAACTGAGTGGACGGGGACAACCGGGAGAGGCAACACTTAAGCATATGATTGAGCAAATAGCCAGGTTTTAAGATTCTTCCGGAAAAGGGCAAGTGAGGGCTGAGTTTTAAGGTTGGTAGGAAGCAAATTCCATAGCTTGGGGGCGAGGGAAAAAAAGCCCTCCCGCCCCATCTGGCCTTGGCGATCCGGGGGGGGTCACAAGAAGATTTTTGTAAGCAGATGTCAGGGCTCTACCCGGGCTATAAGAGGATACGAGAGACCTGATGTCCTCGGCACCCAGGCCATAGAGGGCCTGAAAGGTCAGGACCAGAACCTTAAAGTTGATCCTAGCCTGAACAGGTAGCCAGTGGAGGTCTTTTCTGATTTCTGTAACAGAAGCACGTCTGGGGGCATTCACCACAAACCTGGCTGCAGCGTTCTGAATAGTCTGTAAGCGGAGGATGAGTTTTTTGCAGATACCAAGATAGAGGGCATTGCAATAGTCCAGGCGGGGTGAGACAAGAGCAATAACCACCTGTTTCCGGGCATCGGGGGAGAGATAGTGTGTTAGTTTCCTGAGGATCCTCAGGACCCCACAACAAGTTGACACGGTTTTGCCAACTTGTTTATCAAATGCCAGTGTGGTGTCAAAGGTGGCCCCCAAGTTTCTGGCAACTAAGGACGGCGAGGGGCAGGTTCCGAGGGAAGGAGGCCACCAATCCGAGGACCAGAGATCTTGTTTGCCACCAAAGATGAGGATCTCGTTTTTTTCCCCGTTTAATTTAAGGAAGTTTGTGGACATCCAGCCTGCCACGGCTTCCATGCAGTTCTTGAAGTTGAGGGCCGTGGACTCCACAGAATGGGATAGGGAGACAATTATCTGGGTGTCGTCGGCGTATGACAGGACTTCCAGTCCAAAAGATCTTACGAGCTTTGCAAGGGGAGCCACATATATGTTAAACAACGTAGGGCTCAAAGATGAGCCCTGCGGGACCCCACTATGCAGAAGCTTGGCAGAGGAAAGGAAGTCACCCAGTTTGACTCTTTGGGAACGTTGGTTAAGGAAGAAAGTCAGAAGACTAAGGGCAGGTCCTTCCACTCCCATTTCACCGAGCCGCCTGGACAAGATGGTTGGGGACAGGGTGTCAAAGGCATCAATGGAGCACACACAGCTAGCCCCTCCTCCGGATCGCCCCTCGGGACTCTGATACTTGTAGTTCTTTAGTGGATCACCCAGGTGGGTGCAAGTCGGTACTTGTTGGACTGATGAATCTCTAGACCCGATACATGTCCCGGGTTTTAGGATATCGCCCGAGACATGTCTCGGGTTTCGGGATAATTTCCCTCATCAGTAGAGAAAGATCGTTAGTGGTGGAAGAGAAGGCCGCCACACAACAGTCAAAGGCCTCGATGCAAGAACCAGCACGCAGGTGCGTCGTCCAAGAGCCCGTCGGCCCAAAGCTCAAGGGAGCCATATTGTGTTTAGTCATCAATGGAGCGCACACCGCTAGCCCCTCCTCCGGATCGCCCCTCGGGACTCTGATACTTGTAGTTCTTTAGTGGATCACCCAGGTGGGTGCAAGTCGGTACTTGTTGGACTGATGAATCTCTAGACCCGATACATGTCCCGGGTTTTAGGATATCGCCCGAGACATGTCTCGGGTTTCGGGATAATTTCCCTCATCAGTAGAGAAAGATCGTTAGTGGTGGAAGAGAAGGCCGCCACACAACAGTCAAAGGCCTCGATGCAAGAACCAGCACGCAGGTGCGTCGTCCTAGAGCCCGTCGGCCCAAAGCTCAAGGGAGCCATATTGTGTTTAGTCATCAATGGAGCGCACACCGCTAGCCCCTCCACCGGATCGCCCCTCGGGACTCTGATACTTGTAGTTCTTTAGTGGATCACCCAGGTGGGTGCAAGTCGGTACTTGTTGGACTGATGAATCTCTAGACCCGATACATGTCCCGGGTTTTAGGATATCGCCCGAGACATGTCTCGGGTTTCGGGATAAGCACACCAGTGAACACCCTCAAGACTCAATACTCGGGTAGAAGCGCACCCGCTGATACCGACTACATCGACCATCATGCTCCGGGGTCACACGCTGATGGGACGAGCAGTGTGCGACCTCATTCGGACATACTATTTATACAGGCTCCCTTGAGCCGGTGGAGGTGACGACCTCGAGACAACGCACCTGCGCGCCTTAAGAGGTATCTGGACCTACAAATATTTTCGGCAGCCGACGCAACAACCCCGTGCAGACGCCTAATCCCTGCTGATGAGCATTAATGAACGCGAAACACGTGTCCAGGGATGGCAAGCACACCAGTGAACACCCTCAAGACTCAATACTCGGGTAGAAGCGCACCCGCTGATACCGACTACATCGACCATCATGCTCCGGGGTCACACGCTGATGGGACGAGCAGTGTGCGACCTCATTCGGACATATGGTGTCAAAGGCAGCTGTAAGGTCGAGCAGGATCAAGATGGTGGGATGACCTCTGTCGACCTTAGCGCGGATGTTGTTGACTACCACTGTAAGGGCTGACTCGGTGCTGCGCGCCTTTCTAAAGCCGTGCTGTGAAGAGTCCAGCAGGCTGGCTTTGTCCAGAAAGGCACTGAGATGGTGGTTGAGGTACGCTTCAAGCATTTTGGCAGGGGCAGGTAAAAGTGATATGGGACGAAAGTTTTTGAGAGTGCCAGGGTCCAAAGTAATGATTCAAAAGGGGGTGGTGATGGACAGAGTATCTGAATTAAGCAGAACACTCCTACCCAGTCAAAAGATCAGGGCTTGATCCATCACCGTTTTTTAGCTCACTGCACCATCCCAGTTCAGAACCTGGCTACATGCAAATTAGTCTGACCCTGGCCCAGTGCATCATGGGAACAGGGCAGACCAAACTACCAAGCCAATTCTTTACTGGAAAGGAAACAAGCTTCCGGGGACCGGTTTCTGGCATTACAGCCGTCTTCGGCCCGGCTTGCTTGAATCCTGATGGTGCAGTGAGCAAGGGACTCACATCTGAGCATACCCTTCCACACTTGTGGTGGCCAAAGTAGGCTTTTTCAACAAGGGCTTCACGATAGCCAGCTTCCAAGATTCAGGGAAGACACCATTTGAAATTGCCAGGTACATGACCTTCAGGTATGGGGGAAGAAGAACTTCTCTGCAGTCCTTCATAATTTTGAGAGGGCAGGGGTCAAGGGGGGAGCCAGATTTAAGCTTATCTATAAGAGCCTTTAACCCTTCATAAGAGAGGGGGGGGAAAGTTGGACAGGCGTTCTGGGGATACTAGAAGCAAAGAGGGGTTAGTCATAGGATCTGTGGGTGGGACAAGAGTTTGAGTGGAATTGAGGGATTCTAAAGCAGAGTGAATATCAGCTATTTTGTTGTGGAAGAACATGGAAATCTGGTCACAGAGTACTTGTGTCGGAACAATGGGATCTGGGGACGGGTGAGAGAGAGGGAGTCCACAATTTTAAAAAGATCTCTAGAAGAGCTGAGGGAGGTGGTCAAATCAGTGAAATAAGATTGTTTGGCTGCAAGGATTGCGGCCTTATAATTTGCGATGAGTTTTTTATGTTTTGTTTTTTCCTCAGGCTCAAGTTGAGTTCTCCAGAGTCTTTCCTGTCTCCTGCATTCCTGCCTACGTGAATCAGGGAATCCGAGAACCAGGGGGCCGAGGGCCGTTTCCTGGCGCAATAGTGGGGTTTCAAAGGGGCTAGAGTATTAACTGCTTCATTGATGGTTTTGGTCAGTTCCAGAGCGGCTGCATCAGTGTCGGGTATGAAAGGGAGGATAAAAATTTAGCAATAAAGGGAGTGAAGGCTACTTTATTGATGTTTCTAAAATTCCTTTTAAGAGTCCAGACACTATTGTGTTTGAGAGGCGGATCGCGTGGACCGGGGTAAAAGTCAAAGGGAACTGCCTTATGGTCGGACCACGAGAGAGAGATGGGAGCGTCCACTTCCAATCTGATGTCATTGGAGAAGATCCCGTCTAAAATGTGTCCTGCCGAGTGGGTGGGACAATTTACCCTTTGGGGAAGGCCACAGGAGGCCAGGGAATCAACAAGTGAGCCAGTATCAGATGAGTTAAGGTTTTCCAGATGGAAATTGAAATCCCCAAGGATGGTAAAATTGGGGACATCAATGAAAGGTTCAAGGATTTCCAAGAGGCTGATGGGGAAGGCAGACCTTACATTTATGTGTCCAATGTTACTGGAATTGAATTTATAAAATGAAAAGAATTTTTTCTAGAAAATAAATAGACGTATGACTTTCAAATAAATAAGTCTTGTGTGGGACAATGATTATGTTTTGAATCTTAGATTAGAGCGTTTGCCTTTCTTTATATTTGGACCTAGGGGAGGTTTTCCTGTTTTTGATTTCAGAGTTTTTCCCTGCTTCCCTCCCCTAGCATTCGTATTCAGGGACCCTCTTGTGAAGGCAGACCTTAGGCCAGGGGGTCTGTAGATAAGGAGGCCCGTGAAAGATTCAGTAGGGGAGGGGCTGAGAGTAAAATGGGCGGCTTGAAAAGAGTTCTGGAGGGAGGAAAGGCAATCAATGCGGCAGAGAGAAGAAGTTTTATGCAGTATGCCTATACCACCGCCTATACGACCAACCCTGTCCTGTCTTACGAGGGCGTAGCCATCAGGAATGTCATTAACCAGATTAGGACCAGCAGAGTCGGAGCCCCATGTTTCTGTAATAAAAACCCAAGAGGGTTTCCTGTCAGAGACGAAATCATGAAAGGCAATATTATTTTTGACCAGAGAGCGAGCATTGATAAGAAAGCCAGTTTCGCTGGGTTGGAGAAAAGGGATAGGAGGCTTGGTGATAACGGACGTGGGTAATAGAGTGGGAACATGCAACTGGTCCTTCTTGAAGCACAGACAGTTACATCCTTTCAGCAGTTCCTCTGGCCGGAGTTTATGGTGGCATGATAACTTAGAGGGTTGGAGAGCTTTCATGGCACAGAGGGAATATGCGATGTAATGACTAACAGAGGGAGTGAGGGTGATAGCGCCAAGGAAGCGCCAGGGGCCAGTCAGGCTGATGGGCGCAGACGGGCAGGACTCTTGCATGACTCCGGCATGCGACCGGCGCGTCCGCTGCTCGCGTCCGCTGCGCGGAGTGAAGGACATTCCCCTTTAAAGAAAAACTCGAGCGCGTCACAGCGCGAATTCAGTAGCAATATGGCCGCTATTAGTCAGAGCGCCCTGCCGAGACCGGGCAGCCAAATGATCGGCTGAGGCGTGGGTCGGGCAGTGATGCGCAGGAGTAGGTAAAGCAAGCTTTGCAATCAAGCTATTTAGGCAAACAAGAATAAAAGATGTAAAAAAGTGAGTGAGCACAGCAATACCAGCTTTGCAGTCAAGCCAGTTAGTGAACAATTTTAAAAAACAAGTTGGCACCCAGACCTCCCGGCTTCTGCCTCAGGAGGGATCCGAACACTCAATAGCAAGGGAGCTAGTGCTCATTATGGTGCCTTTCTAAACACCTTGAACATTCCAAAAGGTAAACAGTGGAAAACAGTAAGTGAAGAAAAGGACTGTAAAGTAACTAGAGGGAACAAACCATATTCACCTCATTTGCTGTATGCTAAAATCACACGAACCACATTGTAAGCACCACAATCAATTTCGAAACAATTGTGCATTCACCTTTGTTCTTAGAGGCCTGGAATACAGAAACATTATGAACACAACCATAGTAATAAAATGCCTCCTTCAAACCATGAAACTCCTATAAGGCACTTGCATATAGGCTCTGAATGGATTCTTCGGATTTTGTGAGGTACACTGAAAAAATATTTTTGGGGATTAGGATTTCAACGACTCTTATTTTTTCTATTTGTTCATTCTTAGGTTTCAATGTGAGAAACGCAGCTTTAAAAAGCTCAAGTGAAAATTGAAAGTACATCAACAAGCACTAGAGAACTAATCAGAAATTTTAACATTAGCATTTATAAAAGCATCCAAAAATCTTGACGGCATATCGATATCATGCATTGGTTGTATAATAGCCACAACACCATTTGCCTAACAGAACTTTACATGTCTGGTCGAAGTACTCGAATCACCCACATCTTTTTAGAACAAGGAAAACCAAGGAATTTAACTGCATATTGGTAAAAAAAATATATAAAAGGTCCAAAAAGTAAGGACTTGTGTTAAGAAGAGAGTTTTCCTTACTGAAATAAATCATAGCACTGGTAGTCAATCTTACGGCAAGGAAGGTAGAAAGAATGACCCCCAGAATCAAGGGCTTCTTATAGACCATTCTTGCACAACAAATCAATAAAACATCAAAATCATTGCGGTGCAATTTGCAAGTATCAACCAGGGGTGTGGAATTTTTGAAAAAAAGTACTTGTCCAAAGGACAAAGTGCTACAGAAATCTTCTTGTCCTGTAATAAAATCCACTTGTCCCCTTTACTACCTAAATCATTTAGCTGCTGCTTTAACTAATCGGTTACACCCTCCTAAGTAAAATAGCCCTTTGATTCTGCCCATCAGTAGTAAGCAACCACGCAAATTCCTTACCCGCAACCTATAAAATTCGATATTCCTCTCACCATAAAGGCTAAACACATCCCCTTTCCTCTCAATTACAGTCTATAACCCTTCCATTGACTCATCAAAGGCTCCATCCTATCACCCTTTGCTTCTATTCCTTCACACTATAAGCTTCATGTTACCCATTTCTCTCAATACAGACAGAATAGTGTTATCCCTCCTCTCTCTCATTACCGGATACAGGTTCCATCCCGTATTCATCCACTACACAGAATACAGGTTTCATGCGTGGCCCATTTGTCTCCAACTCACTACATGTTCTATGCCCCTAGGGGTGAGTAATGCTGTGGCTTGTGAGCATGTAGCATAAAAGACACTGGTGGCAGACTTACTAACCAGGAGAAAAGAGACAGATGGTGGTTGTAGTGAGTTCACAGAGTGGAAATATGTGGGACCTGAGTTGGAGATGCGAGGGCTACAGTGATGAAGTAGTGTACAAGAATGCAAGGAAGTGTGCAAAGAGGATGCTGGGAAGAGTGGTGGTCAGGTTTGTAGAACAGGGGTTGAGGCGCTAACCAGGGAGTGGGCGGCAGAAAGAAAGATGAATGTGACGAGAAGGAACTATAGCCACTAGCAACTAAAAGATACAAGACAAACATAAAGCATCTGTAGGATTATGGGTTCACTTTTCTTAGCAAGTAGGCAGGGGTTGGTTTATTCCGGACATGAGGAGAAATTTGGTTAAACCCCAATATTTTGGTTTATAGAAGCATCTTTCACCCCTGACGTCAGTAGGCCAACACACTGGGAGGTAGAGGAAATCAGAACAAACAGGAAACACAACAAAAAGGGGGCTTCAGAAACATAAAACCTAATAACCTACATATATTCAAGGCAAATAATCTCAAAATCAAGACAGTCAATACTCGTAGTGTAACAGACATAATCTGATCTTGATTATTGTGGGTGAAAGTACCAAAAATGCAAACGGAAATTAAAAAAGCGAAATAGCCTGTATATCTAGTGTACATTCACTGTAAATTGCAGATCCTAGCACAAGACTATAATATATTACAATGCACACTTTTACCACTTTTTGCAGCTTTAGTTATAGTTGATTAATCAGCATGCACTATTTTGAAATCAATTCATGTGTCCTTGGGTGGCTCATGATAAACTTGTTGCTAGCTGAATAGTCCCACTTAAGTGCAGAAGCTGCTGGCTTCCTGCGTGGTTCAGTAGTTGATTTAAAATGTTTATTCCCCTTCCAATGGATTAACCGTTTAACCATGGTAGTCTCATCCTCAGGGGAGGTACTGCTGCTATTCTCTGAGACTGCAGAGCTTGTAACTGCCATTTCATCTTCAGGCCCAGAAGCCTGAAACATCAGATAACGAAAATAACCTGTCCTCACAATCCAGGGAATCAACAGGTACCGTAAGCCCACCTGTGGCTTTCAGTTAATTTTTCGTGAGCCTTCCCCCCCTCCCCCCTCAACACATACACACTAAGTATCCTCCATTGTAACCCATTGGTTCTCGGGTCTGGAGCCTCCTTCATTCTCCTCTAGGACTAGGAGCCTTTCCCTAGGCCCTTGCGCCTGCCCTCGCCTCATTTCCCATCTCACTCATAGCTTTTTCCAGGCTCTGATCTCAGCCCTTTGATGCTCTCGTTCTAGTATCAAAAGCACCACGAAGCAGAGCACTTTAATCACTGAAACCCGAAGAGGAGGAAGAGATGTGTGCTGCTGGCTCCCTCTGAAGACAACCTAGGAAACCCTGCCCTCCCAGGCCTGGCTCCAAAACACATTAGCACCGAAGAACGCTCACTGCAGGCTGCCTGTCCCTCACACCAGTAAACATGGAGCCGGTGGTTAAACTCACTCCAATGGAAGTCAGCCTGGCCACACTTAAGCGTGCACTCACTGCAGGCTGCCAGTCCTGCACACCGGCAGGCAGACGGGAGAGGGCTCAACTGATACTTGATAACACATACACAATTATCCTCAAAGGAATCGTTTTCACCAATTTCAACAATTCATATTGTCACCGAAAGTGATCAATTATTTAACTGAGATAAATTCGTATGACTGTGTTATATTTGATGGTGCATGGTATTTTATTTTTTCCATGTAATGTGCAGAAGGTGTCAAAAAATACTACTGAAAATCAATTACTTATAGTAGTATTCTGTTGCCATGTTGATAAATTCATTCTTTGATTCTTTTGAAAATAATAAAACAGTATGAAAAACTGTATGTACCTTGCTTCCAGTTAAATAATTGATCACTTTCGGTGACAATATGAATTGTTGAAATTGGTGAAAACGATTCCTTTGAGGATAATTGTGTATGTGTTATTGATTATACCCAGTCCTCATGGGATTATTGGGTGGCTCTGTTTGTATACAACTGATACTTGAGCAAGCCCATTAGCACCGTTCCCTCAGAGCGCAGCTTACTCCATTGGAAACTATCTACGCCACTTCAGGGGGCACTTCCCGTGCTGTCTGCCCCTCACACCGATAAGCTGTGCTCAATTCCCCCTTGTCGACACCATGTATGCCAAACTCCAGAGCCCAGTGTAGGCTGTCTCTCCCTCACACTGGTAACCAGCATGAAAAGAGCCTAGGAGGTGTATTTGTCCTTACTCAGTAGCCACCGGTCACAGGGGCACTTCTGACGCAGAGGGTATTCTCCATGTGGATACTGTCTGCAGTCACTGCGAGGCACTCCCACCCCAGGTTATACTGACCTAGAGCTAATGCCTGCCAATGCCGCCCTGGCCACATGCTTGCACCCCGGGGAGGAGTGTCTGTCCCTCGACTTCCACCTCAGGCTCTTAACCCGCTCTCTCTTCAGGCCTGCTCTCCCTGGGGTCACTCTGGTGCCAGAACTCGCATACAACACATATCTTGGAGCGAGTGTCAGCTCTGCACGGATCCCGTTCATCCCCCCCTCCTGTCCCCTACGAATGTTTGCTCCCTGAACATTGGCTCTTTCTGTCTCCCGGGCACAGTCATTGAGTTGGAGCAGCGAACTTGAGGGAGAGACGTGCTTGCACCCCCACTCCACTATTCTTGCTCTCCTATCATCCCCCGCCATCCTTACCATGCCTGAAATGGAAATTTAGAAGTGCCAGTTTCCACTGTCCAATAGTGCCTGTTCACTGCTGAGATGTATCTGATATGTGTACAGTGAGCGCAGGCAGCTGTAGCCAAATGTAGTGGAGTGCTGGGTATTGCAGCACTGAGAAGTGACGGGGCTCGTTCTTTCAAACGTAGTAAGTGCGGGTACTCGGTACTGGGCAGTGCATGCCCATGTAAAGCACTGACCCCACTCCTCAATTTTGGGTCCTGCTGGCCGCCGCCACGGGAAGATAGACACAAAGCTCACGTGTGTTTTGTAACGTGAGAGTTAAGAGCGTAGGGAGCCGCCCTTGTGTTCTCTGTCCCTCTCTGCCCCTCTTCTCCTGTCCATTCCCACCTCCCTGCTTCTACCCATCTCTTCTCGGTGTCTCTATCGTGTCGCTCGTGCCCTTCCTTCTTTTCTCTCTGTCCTCGGTCAAAATGTAAATATGAGTTTTCCCCCTCCCTCAGAGCCAGAACCTATCTAAAGTGGTTATAATTACGGGGGCGGGGCAGAGCCGACGAGGGGTTTAGTGCAGGTGCCGCTGCAAAATGCAACAGTATTGAGTCAGGATTAGAAGTGGTAGTAATAACATGAGGGCCGTCACAACAGAATACACACTGACCTGAGACTTGCATGTAGAGGAGGGAAGACAGGGTGACTCACTTTGCAGCGTACCCGCTTTATTGACGACTTGTGTGCTGCTTGCTGCTCCTCCAGTGTGCATGATCCCCTGGATGCTATCAGTGAATGTAACCACCGCTCCGGGCTGACCCGTAGATTGATTATCTTGCCGGTTGCATAAGTCGTTGGGGAGAGGCACACTCTCAACAGCAGCACAAGCTGTAGTCAGTAGTTGGTTCTGGCTACCAGTCACAGTAAAAAAAATCGTCAATGGAAGGCTGCAGGCCAAAGCCTTAGTTCAAGCCAGTCAGATTAGTGCCAATCAGTTTCAGTCCTGTCAAGCGTCACGCAACAGGTGTGACGCTCACGCATTTCAGTGGGTGATCCGCATCACCGCACTGAAATGCCAATGTCACGCATTTTTGCCACCTGTGCCAGGCGCGCCAGTAGCTCCTGTGCCTCTGCGGTTCCGAGAGGTGCTGCTCTGCCCGACAGAGTGTCTAAACAGTTAACGAGACTGCAGCTGAGCTCTCAGCTCTCTAGTGTCAGTGGCGCGCTACAATGTATCTCTCTCTGCTCTGCGGAGCTGCCTGCTGTCCCGACTCCTGTTGCCCTGGAAACTTAGTGCTGCAAATGGTGTGGCGCCGGCGCGGCTACCTCAAACTCCTCATCACAGTCTGCAGGGGGGTGTGGGGCGGGCTGCCTGTCGACTGGAGTCCGAGAGTCATCATAACTAATAAGTAAGTATCAGTCACTTGTCTACATGCAGCGCACGCGACGCCGGGTGTCTGGTAATGGTTTTATTTATTATTTACTTTCTATGTTATGCGTTAATTATAGCGCAACTTTAGCTCGGGGTGTAGCGCTTCACAATTGAATAGGAACAGACTGTAATACATGAGGAGAAAATGATAAGACAACCCATATTACACAAAAGCAAACGTTAATTACACGAGGCAACACTAAGGTGACAATTGCGAGCAAACAAAATACAAGACATATTAAACGGTGCATTACAGGAGGAAAAAGTGGCATGCGTGCAAGTAGAGCCTTATACTGTACTAAATGGCAGACAGCAAGCACTCCAATAACAAACGTTAAGTAGGCAATGGTGGCACTTGTGCGTATCTGAAGCAAACAAAATGTACGAGGTAGGAAGGATTGAAGCAAGTGATATACTAAAGACTAAGATCGATGTTGACATAATCACCATGCAGTATTCCGCAGACTTTCACACTGACGTCCGTATCAGTATGGCCCGGTCGCGCGGCATGAGAGGCATCAGGCGCTGCCTGCCTGCAGGTAGACTGTATGAAGTGCAGCCACGACCCCATGCAACCCAGTCACTGCTGCATAAGTCGGACCCGGCGCTCAGAGACAGTGCCTGCCAGACTGGACTGAGACTACAGAAATACACAGTAAGTACTACTTGCTTTGGTCAGGCAGCCTGCCACTGACTTTAGTAGTGTTGTTACCATGTCACAGTCACACAGCACGCACACGCACTGCAATATCATCTGATGCTTCATTATTTTATTTTACAGTAAAATCTGCAGGCAGGGCTGCTCTTACTCATCATCCTTCTGAGGTTTCTGCAAGATCTGCTTTCATTTCAGACAGTAATCTGCAGGCAGGGCTCCTCTGTCTCGTCATCCGGCTTATCTGAGGTTTTCATTGGGCACCGCCTCACTTAGTAACAATGACGATGACACTCTAGATAATTTAACTTACTTAAACTGTTATGGACAAAATTATAATTCAACGAGACAGTGTCAGTGACTGAGTCTGTAGCTAAATCACTATCAGATAAATCTAACTAATTGAATGTTTACTCGAGTTGAGAGTTCGTCGTTTTTTACATTGTACTTAATTTATAATGGCGCAAGTAATCATGTATATAAAATGCCAGGGCTCTCTCTCATCCTGGGGGGTCGGGGGGCGTCACGACTCGCGCGTCATTATCAGAGGCACCTCAGTCCTCTCATCATGCTCTCTGCAGATTTTGCAGGCAGAAGCAAACCGGCCGGGCCCTGCTACTGGCCGGCAAACGTGTGTACTATAGTCAGTGTTGTTTTTCCCCAGGCCCACCCAGCAACACAATGACTGGCTCCTGTTTTGACTTGAGTCAGGCTCCTCTGCTCACACATCCTGGCGCATGGACGGTCTCAGTCACCACATGAGAGAGACCGTGGAATCAAGTTTCTAAGCAATAGCCCGGCCTCATGATCATTTAAATGGAGGAGGAAAGGCCCTACCTGCCCCCACCAGCACAAAGCAAATGGCCAGCCAGGTAGGTTCGCTTTCGGTTCAGCCTGCACGGCCTCTCTCACTGCTATTTAAGCTTGGTGGGTCGACTCCCACCACGTGAGAGAGAGAGAGGCCCTGAAGTGATGATGCATGACCATGCTCCCCAACTGCAGCATCGTTAGGAAGGAGGAGCCAGAGGTCTTACCCATTCCTTTACAGGACAGTCATGTTACAGGAGGGAGCACTAGGGTTAGTGCCCTTCTATTTCTGGTGCTCTGCAGCAGTTTCAAGAACTTCTTGGAGTTTCTTGTTGCTCAAATAGCTGTAATTTCTGATATTTAGAAGTTTCCCTCATCTACATTGGATGATTTTAGCTCACGAGAAAGTGTCACTCATAGTTGGTGAAATGTCACTCATAATTTCACTGAAATTATGAAAATGTCACACATGGCAGTCTGAAACCTTGGCAGCTATGCAGTTTCCCCAGATACTTAGCATCATGCCGCCCGTGGCGGTCTTGGTCTTTCCCGCCCGAGGCCGCGCTGAAAAGGGGGGAGGGAGGGGGCGTTGGTGATGATTTCTCATGTGAGAGCAGGGGCGGGGCGCATCTCCAATTTCCTTATGCCGGGTTTCAGCCTCCCCTGTCCGATGCCCTCATGTTCGAGGAGCATCAAACAGCAGATGCTCTCCTCCACCTGTTCCCGGGTTTTACAGGACGACTTCGACGGGACTGAAGAAAGCGGCTCCTTCTGGTTGTCATTTGATCTGCAGAGCGGAAAACTTCGGAAGTGCCGATAATCAGCATTTGAGCTGCCAGGCCCGCCAGTAATACAGACTCTGCCATTGATTGGCTGTGAGCCCCAGAGTGCTCCCAGATCGTTTATTATTTGTTATTTAATGTCTACTTGTCCGTCGGACAAAATAGACAGTAAATCATCTTGCCCGTCATAAAAATCAACATGGTTCGGGCGTCGGGCGATATGATTCCCCCACCCCTGATCAACTCTTTGGAAAATCATAAACAGTAACGTAATTACCATAACTCATAAGAACTATCCCATTTTAAGTACATTTCAGCATCATACATGCTACTGTCATCCAGAGATGATCGGACAAAATATGAACAACATTACTCCACATTAGACCAGTATCAATAGAAGAAGGGCCTAGGAAGTTAAAACATAGCAGAACACTGGAAAGTTAATTGAAAGCTATGAATCCATAACAGCAAGAATAAACCATTACCAATGCCCTAGCTCTGCAGATCATGTGCGGAAAGAAAATGGGCAGGGGTACAGGATAGGAGTGGGTGAATACAGGAGTGAATGACCGCATTAATTTTATCCAAAAAGGCGTTTTTACATAAATTGTGGAAGGGTTCAAAAAAGCCCGCTCGCATTCGTGAGTCAGATTCAAAAGGGACGAGCAATTCTTTGGTCCGCTCACCATTTCTGACGAGTAGGAAGACAAACTGACACTTGACCTCTGCAAACAGAGCAAATGTGACAAGATAGCAAGATTTAAAGGCTCATTTATTGTTCACAAAGTAAATGAGCAATGAAAATGCTTTTAAATCTCGTTAACTTGGGGGGCGTGGCTAACC
The DNA here is from genome assembly GCF_964261635.1 of Lissotriton helveticus. NCBI lineage: Eukaryota > Metazoa > Chordata > Amphibia > Caudata > Salamandridae > Lissotriton > Lissotriton helveticus. The sequence goes on along the minus strand of NC_136063.1, from coordinate 1,692,880,225 downwards.
ACCAAGCATAACGGACGCAAAATAGTGGAGCTCCGTGCCGGGCCCCGAATCTTTGCTGTAATCCTGACATTGTATGGCCATTCACACTTCAAACGAAGAAGTGCATTGGACTACTGGGGCACCAAGCGGAAACAAAACGGGGACACTCGATGTGTGGGCACAGCAAAAATTGGACAGAACACAGCGGCGGCAGACTGGACTGCATGGATGGCAGCCGATGAAAGACCCGGATCCCGGCACGGAGAGCACCCCGGGGCACGTATAAATAACAGGTATACAGAGAAGACTCTCTCTAATGGTGGAAGACACTCTAGTGCTCACTCCCTGGCTGATAACCCTGGGGACATGAGGAGAAGTGACCCTCAACAGATACACACAGGCTTTCTGTAATCCAGCCACATCTGTTGCATGGTGAAATATTGTGTGAAACTGGGGGAAGAGAGGACAGTGCAGAAATGGAACTTCGATATAGAGTGATGCAGACAGAGAGGAACCCATTTACCGGGTGAGGGGCTGCCTCCCAAAAATACGTAAAAATATGGGGCCAAAGACAGGAACACGTAGAGGAATGAAGTGTGGCAACCGAGACCCCAAAACCAGTACATAGACTGATCCCCCAGCATGCACAAGGAGGACCCGGGCCGATGGGAGGGATGCCAAGACGCATTAATTGGGGTGCGGAGGGGGATTATTCTATGATGTTACAAAACCTGACAGTTCATGTCCATGATTGTTGCTATGTACGCCTGCAACGCAAGCCCACCACAAAACTTAAGGAGTGTTTGATTATTGTTTGACTTAAGGGAGGGCCTGGATCACATCAGAGAGAGTGTGACCCCTGACGGCTCACACAGGCCAAATGAAAGGAGAGGTCGGCCCGGGCAAGGAAACTGCAGAGCCCTTCCCAGATGAGTCTCGAGCGGCAAAGAGCCTAGAGCAGAGTGCAAGGCTTAACCTCCTGTAGGACGTGTCCAGACAGACCGCAACGAGAGCTGGGGGCTGCCGCCGACCTACAGGGAGGCAGTGGGCAGGCCCACCTGAACATGAACGGCAACAGAGCTGTGCTGGTCATCCTGGGCAGTGTCGCAGTTTTAGAGGGATGAGAAGGGGTAGCCCCGGCAGCGAGGAGTCCATGAGCAGTAATGGGATTCTGAAAGCTGCCCCCCCCCCCCAGCCCTCCCCCCGAGACTGGCACAGAGGGGATCCGCTCCAGTGAAGAGTGAACTACCCCGGCCCAGAAGATGCAGTAAGCGAGAGGAGTTACTGTGCTTTGAGGAAGGGGCCTGCTGAATATCTCCTGAGCCACGTACCCCGGATCAGAAGAAAACCTTGGGAGAGTGCCCTGATTCTGGGAGAGGATCAAATACCCTCCACAAGGACCAGTAGTGTGGAGCGGATGGTATCCGCGAGACCAAAGAAACGGAGCTCAATCAAGGACATGCTCATGAAGCTTATGGACTCCCAAAAAAGAGACTCCCGGGGGAAGAACTGAAGGCCCCAATCATGCGCCCGGACCTGAAGGCCCTATTTTCAGGCCTGACAGATGACCTCCTAGCAGTTAAAAGAGACCTCTCAAGTGAATTTCTAGCGGTCCGGAAAAGAGGTGACGGACAATGGCGACTGGGTGGATGCCCTCGACGGGGCGTTAAATCTCACGAAATAAAACAATTACAATAGTGGTGTGTAAACACTGCCTTATGTGAAGCTAAATATTAAAATCAATTCTACTTATGAAAAATGCAATTGGAAGTCAACAAAGACAAATAAAGTGGAATAACTAGTTCCAAAAAGACTGGAATGACCTAAGTTTTTAACTGCACCCAAGATTATGTACAAAAGAAATTGCATGCCAGTGGCCAAAAGCAATGTAAGCCCTTTAAAAAGTTTCAGTCTCCAATGGAGGCATTTAAAGTTTAGACTGTGTTTAAAGCATATGTCAGCAGCGTCAAAGTCCATGAACGATAGATATCACATATCTACAACAATGTAAGTCTGATCATTGCTAATTTAACATAAAGTTTACCATGGACTGGATCTTGTACCAATTAACTTTGTCCCAAATGCTCAAGCTATGACATCTGACAAAGCTTCACGCATTTCTGGCATACATTTTAATAATTTTCCCCATGCAATGTACTTGTGAACCTTCACATTACCATAAAGCATTCCTTTAAAGCCAGACCTGTTGGCATTGCCAATGCTTGTTCAAACATACCATCAGCGCAATTGTTAACCACTAGCCTGTAAATTACAGGAGGCAACTTAGATTTAGTGATGAACAAGAATAAGAAATTCCATCCTAGACAAGGAGGCAGTTTGGATCGAACGCAAGCGGGTAGGTAAGAGTTGGAATACCCTAGCCTGGTAGACCTGTGGAGATATTGTTACCCCCCCCCCTAACTGTAGACTGTGCACATTACTTATGGAAGACTATACTATAAGCTTACAGCAAAATCTAAACCTAGTGGTGCCAGGCGAGAAAGGCCAGCAGATGTCGTCAGACCACGGTCTGTTTATAAGAACACCAAACTGACAGATGAAGAGGAACTGAGGAAGAGGCCAATGGAGACTCAATTATTCCATATTAGAAGACCATGAAGTTCAGACCACAGTGAGGGAGAGGATCTTAGAATATATTGTACACAATGGCACAGAGAAGTTGAGTGAGACAGTGATATGGGAAGCATTGAAGCAATAATTAAGGTAATCTTGTTCCAAGAAGTGGCTTGTACCAAACATATAAGGAACATAGTATTTGGGAGATGGTGCACAGATTTAAAAGAGGCAAAAGAGAGTCGAAGAGAGTGAACCTGTCTAAAAGGGCTTGGCGATATTTAACAAATATATGGTGGGGATTCCATTCTCCAGAGCAGCGGTTCTTAAAATTGACTTCTGTGGACCCCCACTGAATTACTATTGGAAGCCAGAAGCCCTGCCTATAAAATGTATACAAATGAATCTCAAGAAATACAAAGCAGTTCACAGAACGAGAATGTTAGATTATATATATATATATATATATATATAAAGCAATTATGCAATAATTTCTTTGACAAGGGCACGATTTATAAGTAGTTACCTACCCTGATTAAATGCTGGTCCATAGGAGACAGTGGGAGGGCCAAGCGTATATTTTGCAGCGTGAGACACGTTTCAAACAGATCAGAACACAAGGCGGTTTGAACAAGTAGCCACAGCAATTGTACAGAAGCGGACAGCCCTCGGAATCCTGCAGCGGTGGTACCAGCCGGTCAGGGAGACAGACGGGGTCCAGCCGCGGTTCTATGAGCGGTGTCTTACTGCCATGCAGGCGCTGCAAACTTGCCCCACTGCGCTGAAAGCAGCTTCCGTCTCCCGATGGGATATTTCCGTGGCGCCTGGCGATGGCAAGCAAACGACAAGGATTCAGAAATGACAGTTATTGCTGGTTATTACACTGTACTGTGCTGTGAACGAGCCAGGATATTTTTTCTTGGTCCAAAATCCTTCCTGTGTCTTCGGAAAGGCATCGGTTTGAGGCGGGGATTGTTTTCGAAAGGCGGATACAGTAGCCCCGCCTCTTCCGGTGTCTCTTGATCTGGAAGAGAAAGCTCTCCGTAAAACTACCGCTCCTTAGTTTTAATGCAGTCCGTTACAGAATGCACTCGGTTATAAACCTTCGCGTGGGCCTCCGCCACATTCATAAACGCGCAGACATTATGTAGAGAATCAGGATACTAAGTAGATCAGGGTCTGTATACCAGCGAGGCGACGTTCAGGCGGGGCCGTAGGTGGCAGACATTTAGACCGACAAAATGCAAGAGGCCACATCTCCCAAATGCTGCCGGGTAAATGTAATTAGTGGTGGAGCCTGCTCTGGCATGATTGTAGTTCAGTATGTGAGAGAAGCCCCGCCCACCACGTTTCATTGGCTTGTTTTTTGTCCTTTGTAAATGATATATTCTGATTCCTAAATAGACTTGTTAGTCCCTCCTTAGTAAAGCCATGTCCTCATTTGTATCCTATCATGGCTACTGGCTCCTTTACATGGTTGTTACACGGTACCTGTACTTTTTTAGGTCAAGCATCAGCACGCATGCGCATGTCTGCAACACCTTTTGTCATCAATACCACCACGTTTTTCCCGCCTCCTACTTACCATTGGCACACTCCGAAGGAATATATGATGATACAACGAATTCCGTTGCAACGCATGACTTTACCACGCATGCGTTACAACGGAATTCGTTTAGCACGCATAAACCTTTCACCGACTATTTGCGTGGTGACGTCATACGTCGTGAAGAGAAAACAGCATTTTTTTACCGATTTCTCTTAATCGACTCTGATGCTGACGTGACTTAAGGTGAGTTGTTTTATTTGGGGGGGAGACCCTCCCAAGCCCCCCCCCTTTTTTTTTACTTTTACCACATATGCCTTTACTACAAACATCGTAGTAAAGGAATGCGTGGTAAAGGCATTAGTTGTAACCACGCATGCGTTGTACTGCATGCGTGGTTAAAGATTTCGGGGAAACAGCTTCGTTGTAAAAGCCGTTTCCCACTCCGAAGTTGCTTTTCTTAGGTGCCTCGTCACTCGTTCACTTAGGCTATACATCACGTCCGTTCAAGGCTCAGGCTCACCGGCCAATCACAATTTCCTTACACATTCCATTTTCAATGGCTGTGCAGGAGAACTCTTTTTACTTTCTGCCACCACTCGTCGCAAACCAGGTGAGGAAAAACACGTTTTAATTTTAGTCCGTGCAGTAGCAGTGAACTTGTCACAGTTTCAGACCGAGAATGGACACGAGACAGTGGAACCAAAGCTGCTGAGCAGCCAGTGGAAGGTGACGCTCCTAGAGACCGACGCCACCAGAGCTAGCAAGCTCCATAAAGACACCGGGTGTCTTCTCCTTTAAAGAATGGAATGTTAAGTGGACTTTTTATTAAATTTTCTTGGGTTCTTGTGAGGGTCCGGGTTTTGGGTTACATTGCTCTATGGGTTATTTGCTTTGGGTATACTGACTTTTAAACTCGGGGCCACTAATCATGGCATTTTGAAAGGCAATCATGTAATTGGTCATGCTCTTTCAGGAAGGCTGATGTGCAGCTTGTCCAGAGATGCTAGCATGTTGGGGTTGAGGAAAACATTTTCGCAAGCAAAAAAAAAAACTACTTGTCAGAAGCTATTTGTTCATTATCTACGTTCCCATCTTTTATAAAACCAAACTAGGAACCCCCAAACAAAAGATAAAGTGGATTTAAACGCATACCTGCAATGTTTACATTTATTAGGGAAAAATCCGCTAAAAGGTCGGCCTTATTTTACAAAATTGTTGGAAATGCGTTCTATTTCTGGTAATTCTGAGGGAATTAGATAAACTGAATATGAAAAAAATCTCATATAAATCTAACTTTAATAAACAAGAACACCTTACTTTAACCAATATAGCTAATAATCCTTTGACGGTAATAAAACCTGCTGACAAGGGAGGAGGAATTGTCCTGTGGGACAGTAATGATTACGACAATGAGGTATTGAAACAACTGGGTAATCCTACACATGATCGCAAAATCCAGGATAGTCCAGCTGCAATGCTGAGAGCCAAGATTTTGTATCTGTCATCAAGAGGTGTTTGCGAAGTGATGCAGCGCCCCTATAGAAAATCTGTCTCATCAACACTACCCAACACCATGATACTCACCATTAATCATAAATCTCTCACAAGACCCATAAACTACCGAGACAAATTCTGGGCAGCAGAATCATGTGACCCAATTAATCAGAACTATTCAAAATCTATTTACACATTTATATACAACTGCAGTTTGTCATTTTTACCATGGATTTCTAACATAATACACTTTAATTAAGTCACTAAGGTAAATGGATCAACTGATGGTAACTAGACCATGAATAACAAGTCCAGCTTGTAATTTCAAAATCTAATTTATTAGCTTTATTATTCAAGGAAAGAGCATTTAAAGTATGAATCTTTATTTTATTAGCAGAAAAACAGCATTTTATTGAGGAAAAGGCACATTAGTTTGTCATTTTAAAGCATCACCATTTTGCATGAATTAAAGTAAAATAAACAAGTGTCCTAACCCCTAAGTTCTATTTCCCTAACTGAAACTCACTTCATCTAAAAGTTAAAGTCATAAAGGCCCTATAATCCTTACGTGCGCCAAATGTCCGTCAGCACGTCTCGCCCTTCAGGATTCGGGAAACAAGCAGCCCCCTCCCGTTTTGGGGCTAAGTTTTTATACCTTTCTAACTAGCTAATCCCACTAAAAGTATTCTTTTTCTTGACCGTCCAGAGTTCGGATTGGTTGACAAACGTCAGCTCATATGGTGTCATCCTCCTTCCTGAAGCCTAAATCGAACTTTTTCTTAGAGTCCATTGTCCCTTATTCTCAAGTCACACAGCTTCCTCAGATCGAAACATTTTTGCAGTCACAGGCTGTGACTTCCTAAACTTGGCAGACTTTGCCGGTTCCTGTCCTTTGATTTAATCCTTCCATGAACACGTATAATACAATTTTCAATTGTGCTTGCAAATGTTTTCAACGTGATAAAACTTTCCATGCAGAGCTCGCTTGCTTTCTCTGGACAGGACTCGACAACACCATCTTTTTAATAACGCTAGGCCTTAGGCATTATTCATGGAGAACTAGTATTCAAAGAAACACAAGACATCAATTAATTAGAGTATTGATAACCCTTCTGTTACCCACCCCCTTTGCTAATCATTAACCCATTAATCAAACTTACCTAGCAAAAGCTGAAGCACATAGAGTTTACAAACTCATGCCACATATATGACAAAAGACTTAACGTAAGCACACAAAATAAGCACATGCCATTATTTAAACAGCCGCATTTAATACTGACAAAGACAATAGACAAAGTTAGTTCATTATTTTCACGTACTTGCAATTGCAACATAGAGCACATAAGTTAATCCCTTGTGTCGTGTATGCATTTTAATCTAGGTTGATTAGTATTTTTCACTCACAAACTCATTAGTACAATTATTTATTAAGGAAGTTTAACTTTGCGAGTTTGAACAAAATTTTGTTCTGCACCTCGCTCCATCAACTCCCTCATCTGGTGATTTCAAAATCACCAAACTACACCCAAAAATTTATCAAAATTTTTATTCCACGAACATGTTTTGATTTACACTGTATTAGTATCTCTAAAGTCTTGACTCAGCTGTTTGTCTGCAACTCTCATATTGAGTCCTACGAAATTCTTCCATCTCAATCTCTCTCTCCTGTTCCTTTCTAAGTTTATAGATCCTTTTCTTTTCCCTTAAATACTTCTTTCTCTTGTGTAACATGCAACTGATCTTCAACAAAAGTATTACAAAGACTATGACTAATAAAGGTTTCAGTATTTTGCCCAAGATTGAACTACCAATCTTTTGAAACCAGGTTTTGTTTGCTGCAAATCTTTTACTCAAACGTTCTGAAAAATCCTCATCTTCTAAGGGTACAATTTCTGAATGTATCTCTGAAATGTTTTTGATATACATCTCAATACTCTGACTCTTAGCAGGGATATAGGTGCAGCAGTGTTGGACATGTAAAATGCCACAAACTCCTCCCTCTTTTGCTAGCAGAATGTCTAGAGCAAGACGGTTCTGCATTACCATAGACCTTATGGCAATACGTTCAGTATCCACTAATTGGAAACCACTAGCAGTATCTGTTGACATTCTGTCAACAATTGTGGACAATTTTCTGATTTTGACTGCATTCAGGGTTATACCCATTAAAGGTATTACTGCTTCAAAAATGTCTCCCTAAATTTCTGAGAAACTTTCTCTTTTGTATCTATTCAGATGATTGCTGATCTCAAATGAACCCTCTGCATTTCTGTCAACATGAAAATTTTTTAGAAAGACTAAACCAACAAAGCAAGTCCCATACCAGTGGTCTGGGAGGTTGTAATAGGCTTTCTCGCCACACACAAAATAAATTCCAGGGAAAATTGGATCCTTGCCACCTTTGAATCCCCAACCCCCCAAGATTTGATATGTATCCTCGCACTGACTGGCACCTACAAAGTAATTATCAAACAACGTATTATCTCTTCTAATGCAAAGTTTACCACTAACAGGTTTATCTATGTGAATAGCAACATTTTCAAAAGATTTGCCATTTAACTTTTCGTCCTCTATCTGCCAAAACTTTGATTTAGTTTGCTTAAGCATTTCATTTCTCTTATAAATTGCTCTTCTCTCTTCAACTAAATTCAAGAAAGATTTTTCTTCAGTTCTCAACTTACAAGTTAAATTGTTTTTAAAAGCATACTCGTAGGTAAGTTCATTAGTCACAATAAAGAATTCCCTCATCTGCTTAGCTTGCTTATGCTTATTTAAGCTTTTCTCAACTTTCAAGTTTGCAAAGATTTCGTCATGATTCGAATAGTAATATTCTAAACGACCAGTTTGATAAATTAAAGTAGCTATCACACTACGGGTTATGCCATAAGTAAGAGGAAGCATATTGTATGTCACTCCCTCCGAAACAGAAGCAGGCAATTTCACACAGATATAACAGTCTTTGACTTCCATAACCATAACATACTCAGCTAGAAGCCTTGAAAAAGTGTTACTAGAAAAATCACCAGCAGATCTATCTTGGTGGATCTCTGGTTTATGAACAATAACTCTGTTAGTTTTACTTGCTGTACTATGTTTTTCTTGTTTAACTGTAGCTTTGCTTGTCATATTAATTTTGTATGTCTCCTTGTCGATTCCAAAATGGAAATTGTCGATTCCAAAATGGAAAATTACAGCTAAAACTAACCAAACCAAGATTAACAAAACCACACAGATTAAAGACATTTTACAACATCTCTTGATGATAGAACATCTCGAGTTATTATTCACAAAAGGCATCTTTAACTCTAAATCAAAGTTTTTCAAAGAATACAAAAATCAAAAATTTCTAAATATTTTTAACACCCCCCTATTTTTTTATTTTTTTTAAAAAAGAAAACCCTACCTACTAACTAACACAATTTCTTCGACTTTGTGTCACCTAACACAATTTCTCCAGCCTTATGCCAAAACAATTATACAGATACTATTTCAATCATTGCCACTCATGTCATCTAAATCTTCCTGACTGTTACTATTCACCTCCACCACAGGTGGGATGATTATGTAAGTCCACTCAGGGGACTAGTACTTCTGAGTTGGCTTTACAACTCTTTTTGCTCTACTATTAATCACTTCTATTCTCTTTCCTGTTTGAATTTTCTTATCAGTCACTTTTCTGACTAGTGACTTCGTTCACCTGTTCTTTTGATCTGTTCACAAATTTGAATTTTAGACCATCATTTTCATTAGGCCAGTTATCACCTTTTCTTGTCAGTTTCTTCTTGGGTTCAGATGTGTTACACTCTGCTCTCCAAGCTCTTTTTCTGAAATTTCTTATTTGAGATTCTTCATCACTTTCATCAGTTTCACTGTCAGAAATTTGAATTCTGGACTCAGGTATTTTATTTATTTATTTATTTTTAGATTTCTAAAGCGCGTAGCTACCCTGGGGCGTCCCAGCGCTGACATACAACCTATTATTCCAGAGGGGGAGGGGGAGAGCTAGATTTATGGAAAGAGCCAAGTTTTTAGTTGCCTGCGGAAAGTGAGTAAGTTGTGTTCTCTTCGAATGGACAGCGGAAGAGAGTTCCACAGTTTAGGGGCATTGTAGGAAAACAATCTTTCCCCTGATCATGCTCTGTTTAGTCTTGGAATGCAGGCAAGGGAGAGAGAGTCAGACCTGAGTTGTCTGTTAGGGTGGTAGGGTTTGATGAGGGATTCCAGGATTGGCGGGCCTTTGCCTTGCATTAGCTTATGTGTAATGCATAATGCCTTGAAAGTGACCCTTTTTTTTATCGGGAGCCAGTGGAGACTTCTGAGAGCCGGTTTGGCCGAGCATCTGGACTTGGTACCTGTAAGGATTCTGGCGGCTGCATTTTGGGCATATTGCAGTTTTTTTTAGGTTGCGGCCGGAGCTCCTAGGTACAGGACATTTCCGTAGTCCAATCTAGAGTTCACCAGACCCTGGATAAGCATTTTACTAGATTGGAAGGGGAGAAGATGGAGGATCTTTCGTGCTTGTTGGATGAGACCGAAGCAGATGCCATAGGTTTTCCTGGCCTGGGTCTTAAAACTAAGCTCCTGGTCTAGCCAGATCCCCAGGCACTTGACTTCTGCCTTCGGGGTAGGAGGTGAGCCCATGCATAGAGGCCAAGAGAGGGACGTTGGGGGTTTGCGTGGGTTGCCTAGCAGTAGAATCTCGGATTTCTCTCCGTTTAACTTGAGGCGAGATTCGCACATCCAGCAATGGTACTTCTTTACTCGGCAGCTCCACTCTGTGCGGAACTCTATCCTTATAGCTGGTACTTGGTCATTCGTCTTCTTCTTCTTCAATTACCTTCAACTTCCCAGTTTCAGAATTTTCATTCCTTCTTTCAGAGCTTTCACTCAGCTTATCAATACCGTCCTGATCTTGATTCTTTTTTTTGTTCAGACTCTTTTTCTGCTTCTTTTTCTAAGACAACTTCATCATCTTCAGAGTCTAGTATTACGATTTCTTCAGTATTTTCATTCAATGCCTCATTCGCATTCGAATTTTCCAGATGTCGACTTTCCTGTTGATCTTCAGGATCTGGATTTCTTTCAGGTTCCTCTTCGGAATCTGAATCAGCTGTAGTGTCACCTTCGTCAGGATTTTCAGGTGTCGGCACACGAATGGTGTGACTAGCGTGAATCCACCTTTTCAATCCTTTGCACTTTACTGCATATATTGTGACAAGAATCACCTGTCTGGCCTTTTGCCACCTGGGTACTAGGCAGTTTCTTCTTCTGTGAATTTTTGTCCTCACCCAGTCTCCTGGTAACAGATCATGAGCTTTTTCTTTGTCTTTTGCAATTATATCTGTTCCCACCTGATGGAACACAGATGTCACGACATCAGAAAGGTTCTTGCAATATTCCAAAATGATGCTATCATTTATACTCATTATCTTTCCAACTGGTATAAATGCTTGTCTCATGACTCTTCCCATGACAATGTCATGATGCCTCAGTCCTGTCTTTTTATCTGGAGTACTTCTCAAAGACATTAAAACAAGTGGAAGTGCATCTGTCCACTTTACTCCTGTAGCTAAACACATCTTTGCAATTCTATTCTTGATAGTACCATTTATTTGCTCAACCACACCTGATGCTTCTGGTCTGTAGGCACAATGCAGCTTTTGTTCTATATTTAATGCTTCACAAATCAACTGTAACAATCTATTTTCAAAATGTGTTCCACGATCACTTTCAACAGTCACTGGAAATCCGTACCTAGGTATGATTTCCCTTAAAAGCAATTTTGCAACAGTAACTGAATCATTATGACGTGTTGGGAACGCTTCCACCCATCTTGAAAATAAACAGACTATCACAAGCACATACCTCAATTTGTTATGCGGAGGCATGTCAATGAAATCCATTTGTAACCTGGTGAAAGGACCACCCTCCCGTCCTATGGTTCCCATGCTCACAACTGTTTTTCTGTTTGGGTTCATTTGTTGACAGACTAAGCATCTCTGACAAAAAGATTCTGCAATTATTCTGAATTTTGGGTTAAACCATGTCTGCCTAAATAACCTGATCATAGAATCTTTCCCTATGTGTCCTGGACCATGATACATTCTAGCCATGTCAGCAATCATACTATTTGGCATAACTGGTCTGTCGTCTTTATAAACCCAGATCTCATCTTCCTCTCGCTGTCCACAACCTGCTCTCAACCATGAGTTTTTCTCTTCATCGTCTGCCTCATCTTGTAAATCCTTAACTCCTTGCCATGTCTCAACTACAGATATTAGCAAAAGTGAATTCAAAACATGTTCATCATTTTTTTCCCGATTGATTGAATAATTGTGTGTTGTACAATGCTTAGCAATCTCATCTGCATAAGCATTCCCTTTCGTAATGTAATCATTTCCTTTTTTGTGAGCAACACATTTCACGACAGCAATTTTCTCTGGTAACTGAATGCCATCGATCAATCTTTTGATCAATTCTGCATTTCTTATTGGTGATCCCGCAGAAGTTAAATAACCTCTTTGTGACCAAAGCTGGCCGTAGTCATGAACTACGTCATACCCATACTGACTATCAGTCACTATGGTAATTCTAATTCCTTTTGCTCTTTCACAAGCACGAATCAAAGCAATCAATTCTGCTACTTGAGCTGAACGAATTCCTTCGAGACAGGAAGCTTCAACCACATTTGCAACTGTGCAAACAGAATATGCTGCTCTCAGAACACCTTCTTCCGTTCTTAAACACGATCCATCAACAAAGTAAATAAAATCTGATTCTGGCAATGGACATCTTTAATGTCCTGCCTGGGTTTAGTACAATATTCTAAAACATCCAAGCACTCATGATCTATGTCATTTTAATTTCTGATTTCTGTTACAATACCATCAGGCAACAATGTGGAAGGATTTAAATTTACACACCTTGCTATTGAGACATTATCTGATCCCAGAATGGTTTTCTCGTATTTTGTTAATCTGTTACTTGTCAGGTGCTGTGTTTTGCTTTTGGTAAGGAGAATTTCAACAGAATGAGGTACATAGACCTTTACAGGAAATCCCATTATGATTCCTTCACTCTGCTCAAGACTTACACTTGTTGCAGCTACTGCTTTTAAACAGCCTGGTAATGCTTTTGCAACTGGATCAAGAACTGCTGAGAAATAAGCAATTGGCTTTCTCAGTTTTCCATGTCTCTGAATTAAGACTGACAATGCACAACCTTCCCTCTTACTGCAGTACAACTCAAATCCCTTCTCATAGTCTGGCATACCCAGAGCTGGAGCTTCACACAGACTTCTTTTAAGCTTTTCAAAAGTTTCCAGCTCAGTCTGTGTCAGAATAATCTGGTCTTTTATGTCTGATTTTGTTAGTCTCTGAAGTGGTTTTGCAATTACTGAAAATCCACTAATCCATTGACGACAATAACCAACCATACCTAGAAACATTCTGACCTGTCTCTGTATTTTTGGAGGTTGCATTCCCTGAATCATTTTGATTCTCTTAATTGTTACGTGTCTGATTCCTTTTGCGATTCTGTGTCCAATGTATTTTACTTCTTGTTTGCAAAACTGTAATTTTGCAAGGGATACTTTATGTCCCTCATCTGCCAGATGATTTAACAGCGTAATGGTATCTGTCACACAGTTATCTCGTGTTTTTGCAGCCACAAACAAGTCATCTATGTATTGCACCAATGTTGACTTACCAGGTAAATCTAGATTCTCCAGGGATTTCTTTAACAACTGATTAAAAATAGATGGACTTTCTGAATACCCTTGAGGGATACGACACCATGCTAGGATGCGATCCGGGAACCTGAACGCAAAAATTTGCTGGCTATCTGGATGCAATGGAACAGTAAAGAACGCATTGCAGAGGTCTATGACTGTATACCATTCTGCATCATGCGGAATCTGATAAAGAATTACTGCAGGGTTTGGAACAACTGGGCAACATGGAACAACTATTTGATTAACTTTTCTCAGGTCTTGAACAATCCTAAAAGTTCCGTTTGGCTTTTTAATTCCCATAATTGGTGAATTACATGGACTACTCTCGATCTCTTTTAGAACACCTTGTTGTATGAATTTGTCAATCACAGGTATGACACCTTCAATAGTTTCTGCCTTCATTTTATACTGAGGAATTTTTTGGAAAATCTACTCCTTGTTTAACTGTAATTTTTACTGGATCAACATTTTTCATTAAGCCCATTTCACTTCCTGTCAAATCCCAAATTTTAGCATTGACTGTTTCTATTAATTCTTCAGGCAAATTATCTTTTTCAAATGCAGGAAACAATTTACTTTCCTCTGCTTCAACCATTAACATAGTTAACTTGTAAAGCCCATCTTCTTCAAGTGTTTGGAGCTCTATACCATCCGGTGAGCAATATATTTTGCAATTCATTTTACAAAGTATGTCCCTCCCTAACAGGTTTACAGGACTGCTGTTACAAACCACAAATCTATGTTTGTCTTTAAATTTCCCAATTTCAACCTTAACTGGTTCTGTTAAATCTGTTTTAATTTGTTGATTAGCTACGCCAACTACTTGGATGGTATCCCCAGAGAGAGGCAGGTTTTCTATTTCAACTGATCTAACAGTAGAACGGGTAGCACCTGTGTCCACTAGAAAAGTGATTTCTACATCATTCACTTTCCCACTTACAAATGGACCAGACTGATCTACCTCAAGAGTGGCTCTAAGCACACACTCTTCCTCCTCTCTCAGGCACCGTCATAAGTAATCTTCAGAATCACTACCCCCATTTTCATTTAACCAATATTGTTGAGAAATATTTGGCACATTCACTCTTTGCGGTTTGTTTACCTGATCACTACCACAAAATCCCGTCTCTGTATTGTATCTCTGCACATTCAAACAATTTGGAAGTGGTGGTTGTGGAATCTGACTCTGCTGATTTACTACCTGTCGCTGTAGCTGTTGCTGTAGCTGTCGCTGTAGCTGTTGCTGCGGATTTATCTCATTCTGCATCTGTGGATTCAATGATGCATTTTTAAAATTTCTCGGCGGATTTTTACATTTGCGCTTCCAGTGTCCAATTTCGCCTCAATTAAAACATGGTAATTTCTGCTTAAGCTCTTCAATATTCACATTAAATTTCAGTTTGTTATAATTTCCCTTAAATTTACCTTGATTCTTATTGACATTTTTATTATCGAGGGTTGCTATTTGCTGTTCAGCTACCTTTACCTGTGCCCACATAGCTTTCTCCTTTAGCTTTTTTTGCTTGGCATCTATCTCGTCACTGCAGTATTTAGCCTTTCTCAAAATATCATCAACTGAGAGTGATTGCCAGCCGACAATCCCGTTTCGAATCATCTCTCCACTTTCAGGTCTTAAGCCATAAACAAACCTGTAAATAAAGTGGCTCATGTCCTTTTCACTTAATTTTTCATAGCCACTGTACTGTTTAAAAACCAACAGTAACCTTTCATAAAATGAATGCACTTTTTCTTTTGGCTCTTGATTTGTTCTGTCTATTTTAACCCAATCGACTTCTTTCGGGGGAATCTTGTTTTTCAACCAATAAATTACTTTATCATACAGTTCCATAACATCTGATGATGGAGCACCTGTTACTCTATTTCTTTCAGGTTCTTCCTTGGGCCAACCCACAGAAACCTTGCATTCTGTCCAAAGATCTGATGGGACAACAATGTCGAAGAATCCATCAAGATCAATCCACAGAACTTTTGAGACTTTGATAAATCTATCTACCTGTCGATACCATTCCACAGGCTTTTCTCTCAGCCGAGGAAAATCATTTGTGAACAACAAAATGTCCTGTCTTGTCCAAGGGACATGTACATACCCACCACCTGCTATTTCTCTCATCGGGAACTGATTTGCCATTTCACCTCTTTCTCTCCTTTCTTCCTCTCTTTTCTTTGTCCAGTTAACTCTCCATTTACTTAAGTCCCCTAATCTCTTAAGGTATACAATTAAATCCTTAATATGCACTATTCTTCTATTAGAATTCATATTTTCAATATCCTTTTCGGTAAAATCTATTCTGTAATGCTTTCCCAAATTCTTCTGCCTGCTCAAATCAATTTCCAATTCAACAGCCAATTCTTCTAACTGATCATACTTATTTTTAGTTTTCCATTGTATACTTTTACAAATAAACAATAATTCTTCCTCCTGATAATGCTTTAAATTGTCAGGTCCAATTGTGCCAATAATTTATTCCTCTAAATCTGCTTTTAGTTTAGCAACATCTAGTAATTTATTTTCTGGAGTCTTTGGGGTATGCGTTAAATCTATTTTATTTATACTTCTTTCTGGAGTTTCAGTATCTGATTCTGCTCCAAATGGAGTTTTACATGATGAACCTTCATTAAAAGTTACGTCGGGCATTGTTTTTTCTCGGTGTATCTCTGATAATTCTGAATACAATTTTTCAGCTACTTTTTGAATTTCAGCATTTAGTGGAATAGTTAAAGCTGAGTGTCTAATTTCTCTTTGATCAAATACTGGTTGAACAGGACCAATTGTTACTGGTACCGTTACTGCTTCCATACCTTTAGTTAACTGCTGTATTAATTCTTCCTTTGCTCGAAGATATTCTGAAGTATTTGGCATTTCCTCACATCCTTCTGTTCTCCTTACATTTCTTGGGATTTCATTTCTGTGAACTGGGGTTTCATCCTAAATTCTGTTTTCACCAGAAATACTGGAGTTAGTCCTAGTTTCTACTCTTTCAGGTGTTTTTGCATTATTTGTATATAATCTAGGTGATGCTTCATTAATAATTTCTCTAGGAGGTGCAGTTGGGGAAATTCTTGTTCTTGGAGGAATTATCGGGGAAGACCATGTACATGCTGGTTGATAAGGAGGAGGTTTTTTCAGTTTTGTATTATAAATCTCTTCTAAAACTGGATCTTCTAAATCACTTTCTTCAACAATATTATTTCTCTTTTGGGTATTCTTTTGACCTGGTATTTCAGTAACCATCTCTCTCACTGGGTACATGCCATTACACATATCTGCCTGTCTCCAATGACGCATTCTATCTTCATGAGTTTCCCTCTTAATATCTAATTTTGGACCTCTGGTTATACCACTGTTTTCTCGTGCAAGTTCAAACATCTCATCCTCCCATTCAACTAAAGCTTCAAATTGAGTAGGTCTAGGCTTTGGCACAAGAGCCATCATTTTTTCTCCCAAGTTTTTCAAAACCTTCATATTAAATGATCCATCTTCCGGCCATGCTAAAACACCATCATCTTTGGTATAATCCATCCAATTATCAAACCAATGACAAGTATGATAACCATATTCACCTTCCATATAGGCTGCAGGTGTTTTGTACTTATGAAGTAACTTTCCAACTCGCGTTTCTAATTTCCTGTCAGGTTTAATTAAATTTTTCAATTTCTGAAACCATGTACGGTAAGCTTCTTCTCTTTTTTGTAGTAATAACTCATGTTTTTAATCAAATCCGCTTAATTCTAAACGATCGTAAATGTTTTCTTATGGTTCCGCTAAGCTAGCCAATCCGTGCGCGAAACTCACCTACAAGCCAATCAGGTTAAGCTACGTCACCACCTTGCTCAACCAATAGAATTGCTGTTTTCGGAATGAGCCAATCAACTATCAGCTCGACTGAATCACGTGAACCAATCAGTACGCTAGCTGTGACGTATGTTAGCCAATCACAGCGCGGACCCTGTGACGTACACTGCCGCTGCAGCTTCTCGTCTCTCGCTCCTAGAGCTCACCCATCCTTCACAAAATATTTTCACAGCGCCATTTTAAACGAAACTTTTCGATGAAATTCAATTTATAACTACAGAAAAACAAACCATTCGTCTGTTTCACTAAAATAAAGCGATAGTTTTTACAATCATACAAGTATTCTTTTGCGTGGAATAGACGACGCTATTCTCACAGAATATTCATTCGTTGATAAAGTAAGACTACTCTACCCTTCTAACAGGTAAAAACGAACTCGCTTCTCTCTGAATGCACATAAAGTGACAATTCAAAGTTTAACTTGAACGTAATTACAAAATCTTTTACGCACCTTCAAACAGAAGAAAACCTAACCATGCATACATGAATCTTGGTAGGACTTTAACCAACCATTGAAAACCTACACTTGTCAGTAAGATAGACAACGCTTTCTTACCCTTCACTCAAGCTTGGATAAATTCTACTACTCTTTTCACAGTGAGTTTTAAAACAGGCTCCTAGTCCCTACACTCGAAAGCTACAATTTCATAGATAATCCTCACTATTCATTTAACCTAGCACACCTAAAATCCCTAAACTTGTGTTGTACGTCCACAACACTAGTGATATATAACAATACCACTATTTTGAAACAGAACAAATGCACTGTGCAACTTCACCTGTTACACCACTCTTGTACCGGTACAAAACCAGGAATTTTCACACTGCTGGAAAAAACCTTTCGACTACATATAACAACTAAACAAACTCAACATATGTTAAACATCGATCCTATGTAATTACCATGTAGCATGTCCGTTACCATAGTAACCATCCTCTGCTACCAAGGAATTGATGCAGCGCCCCTATAGAAAATCTGTCTCATCAACACTACCCAACACCATGATACTCACCATTAATCATAAATCTCTCACAAGGCCCTTAAACTACCGAGACCTCTGGGCAGCTGACTCATGTGACCTAATTAATCAGAACTATTCAAAATCTATTTACACATTTATATACAACTGCAGTTTGTCATTTTTACCATGGATTTCTAACATAACACACTTTAATTAAGTCACTAAGGTAAATGGATCAACTGATGGTAACTAGACCATGAATAACAAGACCAGCTTGTAATTTCAAAATCTAATTTATTAGCTTTATTGTTCAAGGAAAGAGCATTTTAAGTATGAATCTTTATTTTATTAGCAGAAAAACAGCATTTTATTGCGGAAAAGGCACATTAGTTTGTCATTTTAAAGCATCACCATTTAGCATGAATTAAAGTAAAATAAACAAGTTTCCTAACCCCTAAGTTCTATTTCCCTAACTGAAACTCACTTCATCTAAAAGTTAAAGCCATAAAGGCCCTATAATCCTTACGTGCGCCAAATGTCCGTCAGCACGTCTCGCCCTTCAGGATTCGGGAAACAAGCAGCCCCCTCCCGTTTTGGGGCTAAGTTTTTATACCTTTCTAACTAGCTAATCTCACTAAAAGTATTCTTTTTCTTGACCGTCCTGAGTTCGGATTGGTTGACAAACGTCAGCTCATATGGTGTCATCCTCTTTCCTGAAGCCTAAATCAAACTTTTTCTTAGAGTCCATTGTCCCTTATTCTCAAGTCACACAGCTTCCTCAGATCGAAACATTTTTGCAGGCACAGGCTGTGACTTCCTTAACTTGGCAGA
This sequence comes from Lissotriton helveticus, assembly GCF_964261635.1. Taxonomy (NCBI): domain Eukaryota; kingdom Metazoa; phylum Chordata; class Amphibia; order Caudata; family Salamandridae; genus Lissotriton; species Lissotriton helveticus. Next base: position 1,692,861,230 of record NC_136063.1, on the reverse strand, counting down.
CTTTGCCGGTTCCTGTCCTTGGATTTAATCCTTCCATGAACACGTATAATACAATTTTCAATTGTGCTTGCAAATGTTTTCAACGTGATAAAACTTTCCATGCAGAGCTCTCTTGCTTTCTCTGGACAGGACTCGACAACACCATCTTTTTAATAACGCTAGGCCTCAGGCCTTAGGCCTTATTCATGGAGAACTAGTATTCAAAGAAACACAAGACATCAATTAATTAGAGTATTGATAACCCTTCAGTTACCCACCCCCTTTGCTAATCATTAACCCATTAATCAAAGTTACCTAGCAAAAGCTGAAGCACATAGAGTTTACAAACTCATGCCACATATAAGACAAAAGACTTAACGTAAGCACACAAAATAAGCACATGCAATTATTTAAACAGCCGCATTTAATACTGACAATGACAATAGACAAAGTTAGTTCATTATTTTCACGTACTTGCAATTGCAACATAGAGCACATAAGTTAATCCCTTGTGTCGTGTATGCATTTTAATCTAGGTTGATTAGTATTTTTCACTCACAAACTCATTAGTACAATAATTTTTATGGAAGTTTAACTTTGCGAGTTTGAACAAAATTTTGTTCTGCACCTCGCTCCATCAGAAGTTAAAAGGCTTTTGCAGGAGGCTAAAGGTAATTGCTTATGACAAACACACTGTGTGACACCTAACTTCCTCACACTCGGACTTTACGGGCAATTTTACATTGGAGTTTGCTTAGTCACAATAAGGGGCTAAGCAAGGCAAGCACACAAGAGCATCTCCTCCCTGGTGGTGTAGTGGCTAGGATTCGGCGCTTTCACCGCCACGGCCCGGGTTCGATTCCCGGTCAGGGAAGATTCCTCTAAAGCATAGATCTGAGTGTTTTGTCCCACTAGCTTTTTTTAAATGAAGGTCCTTAATAAGGCACCCCTACCTATAGACGAAAGAGGAGGAAAGGGACGGGGTCCCCCGTGCCCCAGGTTGTTTTGCTTCCATTGCCCTCAGCCACCTTCATGCGCACGCACTCCCCCACCCGGTCAGGTGCTCTATGTGTGCATAAAGTGCAGTACCTGCTCACCAGAAAGGTAAATTGCTGGAAAACCCTGCTGTGATGCATACATCTACTTTGGAGCACTCTTCTCCCTTGCACTCTTGAATCGCTTAAGCGCAATGTATTCTTTCAGCAAGCTGAATAACGAGACAGGGTTGAGAAGGTGTTCCAGCTGTATATGCGCCATCAGCAGCCACTAGGTGTCCCGCTTGTGTTTTCCCGGGGATCCCGATTGTACAGGAATTCATCAGTTCAGTAGCAAGGGGGAGAGGATGGCCTGTGCTTGGAAGTGACAGACAGTTGGGTGGCATCATGAGCATTTTTTCAAGTTCTGATTCATATTTGCTGTAGAAAAAAATATGCTTTCAGCCCCCATGAGCTTTGTCATTCGGAAAGCAGTGTATGAACTTTTGCTGCATGGCTCTAGGCTCCGTGGTGGTCTAGTGGTTAGGATTCGGCGCTCTCACCGCAGCGGCCCGGGTTCTATTCCCGGTCAGGGAAAAGTCCTTCTTCTGCCCTTGAAAACTTTTCCTTCCCGTAGGTCGCGGGCTTCTCAAAATGAAGTTGCTTTCTGACTCACAGTTTGCCTAGCATCACGCAGTATAGCTCCAAATATGATTTCCGCATGGCCTCTTTAGAGGTGCTTTCCACGGTGCGAGGGAAATCACTTGTGCAAGGCTCTCGAGCAGGTGAAACCCTGTATTCCAAAGTGCACTTCCTTTTGTAGGCGTCTGACCACACGGCGTGCGGCAAGAAGTCCCCTTTGACTGGGCCGCAGACTTTGTTTCCAAACGGCATCCTGGACCCCTTGCAACCCACCTTTTTGCTAAAATGGAAGTCTGGATCTGGGTAAGAAAAAACTGAGCTGCACATACGGAAAGCAGCAGAGGCCAGCCACAGGGAGGGTGTGGCCAGGGCTGTCTGATTTGCATAGCGACCTGTGGCATCTTGGGAATGTATAGGCTTTGAAGCTTAACGGGTGCTGCAGGGGTCTGCCTGGCCGGAGAGATGCCTGTCTGGTACACCCCTTAGGACAGACGGTGCCTTCCGTTCGAACATGGAGGGTGAGGGACATGGGTCACCCTCATGTACAGGGGTGTGGGCATGGGCAGGATGGGTTGTGGGGGATCCGTCAGGGCATTGCCCATTTGGAAGCCCGTTCGGAAGGCAAGAGGAGGCGGGGGCAGGGAACTCTCCTCAATTTTTCCCCAGAGGTTTGGGGACAAGTCTTTGCACGCTTGAGCCAGCCGGGCCTGCATCAGCAGATCCTGCTCCTCTGGCAAGGAAGAGCTTGTAGGTAAAAAAAAAAGGGGAGACATCTGCAAGAGCCGGGTTAAAAAATTTCCGGGGCAGACTCATGTTCCCCAAGAAGCAAGTACTTCCTCCTGGTCCCTTCAGTGGGAAAAGACATAGGAGGTGTATTTCTCTAAGCAGGGGATCTGCGTAGATAGCACTGCATTGCTTTGGGAAGCATCCATGCTGGTAGCAGAGTAGCAGCGTAGCAGTAGACCCCACAGCTGAGACTTGAATGGAGACTGTTGGGGAGGGGCAGTGGAAGGTGTAGTAGGGCAGAGGAAAAAGCTTTTCAAAAGCATCGGTACTTTCTTACAAACCAGCTGAAAACCCATACCAGGAATTGGGCTCGAACCCATGCGGACAAACGTCCATTGGATCTTAAGTCCAACGCCTTAACCACTCGGCCACCCTGGTGAGACCCAAGGCCCAGCTTTACTCTACTCCCTTTTTATGCTGGCTGCTGCAGCACCGGCTGTCCAGCAAGAGGTGTTTGCGGAGTTAAAATGCTTTTGCAGGAGGCTAAAGGTAATTGCTTATGACAAACACACTGTGTGACACCTAACTTCCTCACACTCGGACTTTACGGGCAATTTTTACTTTGGAGTTTGCTTAGTCACAATAAGGGGCTGAGCAAGGCAAGCACACAAGAGCATCTCCTCCCTGGTGGTCTAGTGGCTAGGATTTGGCGCTTTCACCGCCGCGGCCCGGGTTCGATTCCCGGTCAGGGAAGATTCCTCTAAAGCATAGATCTGAGTGTTTTGTCCCAGTAGGTTTTTTTAAATGAAGGTCCTTAAAAAGGCACCCCTACCTATAGACGAAAGAGGAGGAAAGGGACTGGGTCCCCCGTGCCCCAGGTTGTTTTGCTTCCATTGCCCTCAGCCACCTTCATGCGCACGCACTCCCCCACCCGGTCAGGTGCTCTATGTGTGCATAAAGTGCAGTACCAGCTCACCAGAAAGGTAAATTGCTGGAAAACCCTGCTGTGATGCATACATCTACTTTGGAGCACTCTTCTCCCTTGCACTCTTGAATCGCTTAAGCGCAATGTATTCTTCCAGCAAGCTGAATAACGAGACAGGGTTGAGAAGGTGTTCCAGCTGTCTATGCGCGATCAGCAGCCACTAGGGGTCCCTCTTGTGTTTTCCCGGGGATCCCGATTGTACAGGAATTCATCGGTTCAGTAGCAAGGGGGAGAGGATGGCCTGTGCTTGGAAGTGACAGACAGTTGGGTGGCATCATGAGGATTTTTTCAAGTTCTGATTCATATTTGCTGTAGAAAAAATATGCTTTCAGCCCCCATGAGCTTTGTCATTCGGAAAGCAGTGTATGAACGTTTGCTGCATGGCTCTGGGCTCCCTGGTGGTCTAGTGGTTAGGATTCGGCGCTCTCACCGCTGCGGCCCGGGTTCGATTCCCGCTCTGGGAAAAGTCCTTCTTCTGCCCTTGAAAACTTTTCCTTCCCGTAGGTCGCGGGCTTCTCAAAATGAAGTTGCTTTCTGACTCACAGTTTGCCTAGCATCACGCAGTATAGCTCCAAATATGATTTCCGCAAGGTCCCTTTAGAGGTGCTTTCCACTGCGCGAGGAAAGTCACTTGTGCAAGGCTCTTTAGCAAGTGAGACCCTGTATTCCAAAGTGCACTTCCTTTTGTAGGCTTCTGACCACACGGCGTGCGGCAGGAAGTCCCCTTTGACAGGGCCGCAGGCTTTGTTTCCAAACGGCATCCTGGACCCATTGCAACCCACCTTTTTGCTAAAATGGAAGTCTGGATCTGGGTAAGAAAAAACTGAGCTGCAAATACGGAAAGCAGCAGAGGCCAGCCACAGGGAGGGTGTGGCCAGGGCTCTCTGATTTGCATAGCGACCTGTGGCATTTCGGGAATGTATAGGCTTTGAAGCTTAAAGGGTGCTGCCGGGGTCTGCCTGGCCAGAGAAATGCCTGTCTGGTACACCCCTCAGGACAGACGGTGCCTTCCGTTTGAACATGGAGGGTGAGGGACATGGGTCACCCTCATATACAAGGGTTTGGGCATGGGCAGGATGGGTTGTGGGGACCCGTCAGGGCATTGCCCGTTTGGAAGCCCGTTCGGAAGGCGAGAGGAGGCGGGGACAGGGAACTCTCCTCAATTTTTCCCCAGAGGTTTGGGGACAAGCCTTTGCACGCTTGAGCCAGCCGGGCCTGCATCAGCAGATCCTGCTCCTCTGGCAAGGAAGAGCTTGTAGGTAAAAACAAAAAAGGGGAGAAATCTGCAAGAGCCGGGTTAAAAATTTTCCGGGGCAGACTCATGTTCCCCAAGAAGCAAGTACTTCCTCCTGGTCCCTTCAGTGGGAAAAGACATAGGAGGTGTATTTCTCTAAGCAGGGGTTCTGCGTAGATGGCACTGCATTGCTTTGGGAAGCATCCATGCTGGTAGCAGAGTAGCAGCAGACCCCACAGCTGAGACTTGAATGGAGACTGTTGGGGAGGGGCAGTGGAAGGTGTAGTAGGGCGGAGGAAAAAGCTTTTCAAAAGCATCTGTACTTTTTTACAAACCAGCTGAAAACCCATACCAGGAATGGGGCTCGAACCCATGCGGACAAACGTCCATTGGATCTTAAGTCCAACGGCTTAACCACTCGGCCACCCTGGTGAGACCCAAGGCCCAGCTTTACTCTACTCCCTTTTTATGCTGGCTGCTGCAGCACCGGCTGTCCAACAAGAGGTGTTTGCGGAGTCAAAATGCTTTTGCAGGAGGCTAAAGGTAATTGCTTATGACAAACACACTGTGTGACACCTAACTTCCTCACACTCGGACTTTACGGGCAATTTTTACATTGGAGTTTGCTTAGTCACAATAAGGGGCTGAGCAAGGCAAGCACACAAGAGCATCTCCTCCCTGGTGGTCTAGTGGCTAGGATTCGGCGCTTTCACCGCCGCGGCCCGGGTCCGATTCCCGGTCAGGGAAGATTCCTCTAAAGCATAGATCCGAGTGTTTTGTCCCAGTAGCTTTTTTTAATTGAAGGTCCCTAAAAAGGCACCCCTACCTATAGACGAAAGAGGAGGAAAGGGACTGGGTCCCCCGTGCCCCAGGTTGTTTTGCTTCCATTGCCCTCAGCCACCTTCATGCGAACGCACTCCCCCACCCGGTCAGGTGCTCTATGTGTGCATAAAGTGAAGTACCAGCTCACCAGAAAGGTAAATTGCTGGAAAACCCTGCTGTGATGCATACATCTACTTTCGAGCACTCTTCTCCCTTGCACTCTTGAATCGCTTAAGCGCAATGTATTCTTCCAGCAAGCTGAATAACGAGACAGGGTTGAGAAGGTGTTCCAGCTGTCTATGCGCCATCAGCAGCCACTAGGGGTCCCTCTTATGTTTTCCCGGGGATCCCGATTGTACAGGAATTCATCGGTTCAGTAGCAAGGGGTAGAGGATGGCCTGTGCTTGGAAGTGACAGACAGTTGGGTGGCATCATGAGGATTTTTTCAAGTTCTGATTCATACTTGCTGTAGAAAAAAATATGCTTTCAGCCCCCATGAGCTTTGTCTTTCGGAAAGCAGTGTATGAACTTTTGCTGCATGGCTCTGGGCTCCCTGGTGGTCTAGTGGTTAGGATTCGGCGCTCTCACCGCCGCGGCCCGGGTTCGATTCCCGGTCAGGGAAAAGTCCTTCTTCTGCCCTTGAAAACTTTTCCTTCCCGTAGGTCGCGGGCTTCTCCAAATGAAGTTGCTTTCTGACTCACAGTTTGCCTAGCATCACGCAGTATAGTTACAAATATGATTTCCTCAAGGTCCCTTTAGAGGTGCTTTCCACGGCGCGAGGAAAGTCACTTGTGCAAGGCTCTTGAGCAAGTGAGACCCTGTATTCCAAAGTGCACTTCCTTTTGTAGGCTTCTGACCACGTGCGGCAGGAAGTCCCCTTTGACAGGGCCGCAGGCTTTGTTTCCAAACGGCATCCTGGACCCATTGCAACCCACTTTTTTGCTAAAATGGAAGTCTGGATCTGGGTAAGAAAAAACTGAGCTGCACATACGGAAAGCAGCAGAGGCCAGCCACAGGGAGGGTGTGGCCAGGGCTGTCTGAAATGCATAGCGACCTGTGGCATCTTGGGAATGTATAGGCTTTGAAGCTTAACGGGTGCTGCAGGGGTCTGCCTGGCCGGAGAGATGCCTGTCTGGTACACCCCTCGGGACAGACGGTGCCTTCCGTTCAAACATGGAGGGTGAGGGACATGGGTCACCCTCATATACAGGGGTGTGGGCATGGGCAGGATGGGTTGTGGAGGACCCGTCAGGGCATTGCCCGTTTGGAAGCCCGTTCAGGAGGCGAGAGGAGGCGGGGGCAGGGAACTCTCCTCAATTATTTCCCAGAGGTTTGGGGACAAGCCTTTGCACGCTTGAGCCAGCCGGGCCTGCATCAGCAGATCCTGCTCCTCTGGCAAGGAAGAGCTTGTAGGTAAAAAAAAAAAGGGGAGAAATCTGCAAGAGAGGTTAAAAAATTTCCGGGGCAGACTCATGTTCCCCAAGAAGCAAGTACTTCCTCCTGGTCCCTTCAGTGGGAAAAGACATAGGAGGTGTATTTCTCTAAGCAGGGGATCTGCGTAGATGGCACTGCATTGCTTTGGGAAGCATCCATGCTGGTAGCAGAGTAGCAGCATACCCCACAGCTGAGACTTGAATGGAGACTGTTGGGGAGGGGCAGTGGAAGGTGTAGAAGGGCAGAGGAAAAAGCTTTTCAAAAGCATCTGTACTTTCTTACAAACCAGCTGAAAACCCATACCAGGAATGGGGCTCGAACCCATGCGGACAAACGTCCATTGGATCTTAAGTCCAACGCCTTAACCACTCGGCCACCCTGGTGAGACCCAAGGCCCAGCTTTACTCTACTCCCTTTTTATGCTGGCTGCTGCAGCACCGGCTGTCCAGCAAGAGGTGTTTGCGGAGTTAAAATGCTTTTGCAGGAGGCTAAAGGTAATTGCTTATGACAAACACACTGTGTGACACCTAACTTCCTCACACTCGGACTTTACGGGCAATTTTTACATTGGAGTTTGCTTAGTCACAATAAGGGGCTGAGCAAGGCAAGCACACAAGAGCATCTCCTCCCTGGTGGTCTAGTGGCTAGGATTCGGCGCCTTCACCGCTGCGGCCCGGGTTCGATTCCCGGTCAGGGAAGATTCCTCTAAAGCATAGATCTGAGTGTTTTGTCCCAGTAACTTTTTTTAATTGAAGGTCCCTAAAAAGGCACCCATACCTATAGACGAAAGAGGAGGAAAGGGACTGGGTCCCCCATGCCCCAGGTTGTTTTGCTTCCATTGCCCTCAGCCACCTTCATACGCACGCACTCCCCCACCCGGTCAGGTGCTCTATGTGTGCATAAAGTGCAGTACCAGCTCACCAGAAAGGTAAATTCCTGGAAAACCCTGCTGTGATGCATACATCTACTTTCGAGCACTCTTCTCCCTTGCACTCTTGAATCGCTTAAGCGCAATGTATTCTTCCAGCAAGCTGAATAACGAGACAGGGTTGAGAAGGTGTTCCAGCTGTCTATGCGCCATCAGCAGCCACTAGGGGTCCCTCTTGTGTTTTCCCGGGGATCCCGATTGTACAGGAATTCATTGGTTCAGTAGCAAGGGGGAGAGGATTGCCTGTGCTTGGAAGTGACAGACAGTTGGGTGGCCTCATGAGGATTTTTTCAAGTTCTGATTCATTTTTGCTGTAGAAAAAAATATGCTTTCAGCCCCCATGAGCTTTGTCATTCGGAAAGCAGTGTATGAACTTTTGCTGCATGGCTCTGGGCTCCCTGGTGGTCTAGTGGTTAGGATTCGGCGCTCTCACCGCCGCGGCCCGGGTTCGATTCCCGGTCTGGGAAAAGTCCTTCTTCTGCCCTTGAAAACTTTTCCTTCCCGTAGGTCGCGGGCTTCTCAAAATGAAGTTGCTTTCTGACTCACAGTTTGCCTAGCATCACGCAGTATAGCTCCAAATATGATTTCCGCAAGGTCCCTTTAGAGGTGCTTTCCACTGCGCGAGGAAAGTCACTTGTGCAAGGCTCTTGAGCAAGTGAGACCCTGTATTCCAAAGTGCACTTCCTTTTGTAGGCTTCTGACCACGTGTGGCAGGAAGTCCCCTTTGACAGGGCCGCAGGCTTTGTTTCCAAACGGCATCCTGGACCCATAGCAACCCACTTTTTTGCTAAAATGGAAGTCTGGATCTGGGTAAGAAAAAACTGAGCTGCACATACGGAAAGCAGCAGAGGCCAGCCACAGGGAGGGTGTGGCCAGGGCTGTCTGAAATGCATAGCGACCTGTGGCATCTTGGGAATGTATAGGCTTTGAAGCTTAACGGGTGCTGCAGGGGTCTGCCTGGCCGGAGAGATGCCTGTCTGGTCCACCCCTCAGGACAGACGGTGCCTTCCGTTCGAACATGGAGGGTGAGGGACATGGGTCACCCTTATATACAGGGGTGTGGGCATGGGCAGGATGGGTTGTGGAGGACCCGTCAGGGCATTGCCCGTTTGGAAGCCCGTTCGGAAGGCGAGAGGAGGCGGGGGCAGGGAACTCTCCTCAATTTTTTCCCAGAGGTTTGGGGACAAGCCTTTGCACGCTTGAGCCAGCCGGGCCTGCATCAGCAGATCCTGCTCCTCTGGCAAGGAAGAGCTTGTAGGTAAAAAAAAAAAAGGGGAGAAATCTGCAAGAGCCGGGTTAAAAATTTTCCGGGGCAGACTCATGTTCCCCAAGAAGCAAGAACTTCCTCCTGGTCCCTTCAGTGGGAAAAAACATAGGAGGTGTATTTCTCTAAGCAGTGGATCTGCGTAGATGGCACTGCATTGCTTTGGGAAGCATCCATGCTGGTAGCAGAGTAGCAGGAGACCCCACAGCTGAGACTTGAATGGAGACTGTTGGGGAGGGGCAGTGGAAGGTGTAGTAGGGCAGAGGAAAAAGCTTTTCAAAAGCATCTGTACTTTCTTACAAACCAGCTAAAAACCCATACCAGGAATGGGGCTCAAACCCATGCGGACAAACGTCCATTGGATCTTAAGTCCAAAGCCTTAACCACTCGGCCACCCTGGTGGGACCCAAGGCCCAGCTTTACTCTACTCCCTTTTTATGCTGGCTGCTGCAGCGCCGGCTGTCCAGCAAGAGGTGTTTGCGGAGTTAAAATGCTTTTGCAGGAGGTTAAAGGTAATTGCTTATGAAAAACACACTGTGTGACACCTAACTTTCTCACACTCGGACTTTACCGGCAATTTTTACATTGGAGTTTGCTTAGTCACAATAAGGGACTGAGCAAGGCAAGCACACAAGAGCATCTCCTTCCTGGTGGTCTAGTGGCTAGGATTCGGTGCTTTCACCGCCGCGGCCCGGGTTCGATTCACGGTCAGGGAAGATTCCTCTAAAGCATAGATCTGAGTGTTTTGTCCCAGTAGCTTTTTTTAATTGAAGGTCCTTAAAAAGGCACCCCTACCTATAGACAAAAGAGGAGGAAAGGGACTGGGTACCCCGTGCCCCAGGTTGTTTTGCTTCCATTGCCCTCAGCCACCTTCATGCGCACGCACTCCCCCACCCGGTCAGGTTCTCTATGTGTGCATAAAGTGCAGTACCAGCTCACCAGAAAGGTAAATTGCTGGAAAACCCTGCTGTGATGCATACATCTACTTTCGAGCACTCTTCTCCCTTGCACTCCTGAATTGCTTAAGCGCAATGTATTCTTCCAGCAAGCTGAATAACGAGACAGGGTTGAGAAGGTGTTCCAGCTGTCTATGCGCCATCAGCAGCCAATAGGGGTCCCTCTTGTGTTTTCCCGGGGATCCCGATTGTACAGGAATTCATTGGTTCAGTAGCAAGGGGGAGAGGATGGCCTGTGCTTGGAAGTGACAGACAGTTGGGTGGCATCATGAGGATTTTTTCAAGTTCTGATTCATATTTGCTGTAGAAAAAAATATGCTTTCAGCCCCCATGAGCTTTGTCATTCGAAAAGCAGTGTATGAACTTTTGCTGCATGGCTTTGGGCTCCCTGGTGGTCTAGTGGTTAGGATTCGGCGCTCTCACCGCCGCGGCCCGGGTTCGATTCCTGGTCTGGGAAAAGTCCTTCTTCTGCCCTTGAAAACTTTTCCTTCCCGTAGGTCGCGGGCTTCTCAAAATGAAGTTGCTTTCTGACTCACAGTTTGCCTAGCATCACACAGTATAGCTACAAATATGATTTCCACAAGGTCCCTTTAGAGGTGCTTTCCACGGCGCGAGGAAAGTCACTTGTGCAAGGCTCTTGAGCAAGTTAGAGCCTGTATTCCAATGTGCACTTCCTTTTGTAGGCTTCTGACCACGTGCGGCAGAAAGTCCCCTTTGACAGGGCCGCAGGCTTTGTTTCCAAACGGCATCCTGGACCCATTGCAACCCACTTTTTTGCTAAAATGGAAGTCTGGATCTGGGTAAGAAAAAACTGAGCTGCACATACGGAAAGCAGCAGAGGCCAGCCACAGGGAGGGTGTGGCCAGGGCTGTATGAAATGCATAGCGACCTGTGGCATCTTGGGAATGTATAGGCTTTGAAGCTTAACGGGTGCTGCAGGAGTCTGCCTGGCCGGAGAGATGCCTGTCTGGTACACCCCTCAGGACAGACGGTGCCTTCCGTTCGAACATGGAGGGTGAGGGACATGGGCCACCCTCAAATACAGGGGTGTGGGCATGGGCAGGATGGGTTGTGGGGGACCCGTCAGGGCATTGCCCGTTTGGAAGCCCGTTCGGAAGGCGAGAGGAGGCGGGGGCAGGGAACTCTCCTCAATTTTTTCCCAGAGGTTTGGGGACAAGCCTTTGCACACTTGAGCCAGCCGGGCCTGCATCAGCAGATCCTGCTCCTCTGGCAAGGAAGAGCTTGTAGGTAAAAACAAAAAAGGGGAGAAATCTGCAAGAGCCGGGTTAAAAAATTTCCGGGGCAGACTCATGTTCCCCAAGAAGCAAGTACTTCCTCCTGGTCCCTTCAGTGGGAAAATACATAGGAGGTGTATTTCTCTAAGCAGGGGATCTGCGTAGATGGCACTGCATTGCTTTGGGAAGCATCCATGCTGGTAGCAGAGTAGCAGCAGACCCCACAGCTGAGACTTGAATGGAGACTGTTCGGGAGGGGCAGTGGAAGGTGTAGTAGGGCGGAGGAAAAAGCTTTTCAAAAGCATCTGTACTTTCTTACAAACCAGCTGAAAACCCATACCAGGAATGGGGCTCGAACCCATGCGGACAAACATCCATTGGATCTTAAGTCCAACGGCTTAACCACTCAGCCACCCTGGTGAGACCCAAGGCCCAGCTTTATTCTACTCCCTTTTTATGCTGGCTGCTGCAGCACCGGCTGTCCAGCAAGAGGTGTTTGCGGAGTTAAAATGCTTTTGCAAGAGGCTAAAAGTAATTGCTTATGACAAACACACTGTGTGACACCTAACTTCCTCACACTCGGACTTTACGGGCAATTTTTACATTGGAGTTTGCTTAGTCACAATAAGGGGCTGAGCAAGGCAAGCACACAAGAGCATCTCCTCCCTGGTGGTCTAGTGGCTAGGATTCGGCGCTCTCACCGCCGAGGCCCGGGTTCGATTCCCGGTCAGGGAAGATTCCTCTGAAGCATAGATCTGAGTGTTTTGTCCACGTAGCTTTTTTTAATTGAAGGTCCCTAAAAAGGCACCCCTACCTATAGACGAAAGAGGAGAAAAGGGACTGGGTCCCCCGTGCCCCAGGTTGTTTTGCTTCCATTGCCCTCAGCCACCTTCATACGCACGCACCCCCCCACCCGGTCAGGTGCTCTATGTGTTCATAAAGTGCAGTACCAGCTCACCAGAAAGGTAAATTGCTGGAAAACCCTGCTGTGATGCATACATCTACTTTGGAGCACTCTTCTCCCCTGCACTCTTGAATCGCTTAAGCGCAATGTATTCTTCCAGCAAGCTGAATAACGAGACAGGGTTGAGAAGGTGTTCCAGCTGTCTATGCGCCATCAGCAGCCACTAGGGGTCCCTCTTGTGTTTTCCCGGGGATCCCGATTAAACAGGAATTCATCGGTTCAGTAGCAAGGGGAAAGGATGGCCTGTGCTTGGAAGTGACAGACAGTTGGGTGGCATCATGAGGATTTTTTCAAGTTCTGATTCATATTTGCTGTAGAAAAAAATATGCTTTCAGCCCCCATGAGCTTTGTCATTCGAAAAGCAGTGTATGAACTTTTGCTGCATGGCTTTGGGCTCCCTGGTGGTCTAGTGGTTAGGATTCGGCACTCTCACCGCCGCGGCCCGGGTTCGATTCCCTGTCTGGGAAAAGTCTTTCTTCTGCCCTTGAAAACTTTTCCTTCCCGTAGGTCGCAGGCTTCTCAAAATGAAGTTGCTTTCTGACTCACAGTTTGCCTAGCATCAAGCAGTATAGCTACAAATATGATTTCCGCAAGGTCCCTTTAGAGGTGCTTTCCACGGCGCGAGGAAAGTCACTTGTGCAAGGCTCTTGAGCAAGTGAGACCCTGTATTCCAAAGTGCACTTCCTTTTGTAGGCTTCTGACCACGTGCGTCAGGAAGTCCCCTTTGACAGGGCCGCAGGCTTTGTTTCCAAACGGCATCCTGGACCCATTGCAACTCACTTTTTTGCTAAAATGGAAGTCTGGATCTGGGTAAGAAAAAACTGAGCAGCACATACGGAAAGCAGCAGAGGCCAGCCACAGGGAGGGTGTGGCCAGGGCTGTCTGAAATGCATAGCGACCTGTGGCATCTTGGGAATGTATAGGCTTTGAAGCTTAACGGGTGCTGCAGGGGTCTGCCTGGCCGGAGAGATGCCTGTCTGGTACACCCCTCAGGACAGACGGTGCCTTCCGTTCGAACATGGAGGGTGAGGGACATGGGTCACCCTCATATACAGGGGTGTGGGCATGGGCAGGATGGGTTGTGGAGGACCCGTCAGGGCATTGCCCGTTTGGAAGCCCGTTCGGAAGGCGAGAGGAGGGAACTCTCCTCAATTTTTTCCCAGAGGTTTGGGGACAAGCCTTTGCACGCCTGAGCCAGCCGGGCCTGCATCAGCAGATCCTGCTCCTCTGGCAAGGAAGAGCTTGTAGGTAAAAACAAAAAAGGGGAGAAATCTGCAAGAGCCGGGTTAAAATATTTCCGGGGCAGACTCGTGTTCCCCAAGAAGCAAGTACTTCTTCCTGGTACCTTCAGTGGGAAAAGACATAGGAGGTGTATTTCTCTAAGCAGGGGATCTGCGTAGATGGCACTGCATTGCTTTGGGAAGCATCCATGCTGGTAGCAGAGTAGCAGCAGACCCCACAGCTGAGACTTGAATGGAGACTGTTGGGGAGGGGCAGTGGAAGGTGTAGTAGGGCAGAGGAAAAAGCTTTTCATAAGCATCTGTACTTTCTTACAAACCAGCTGAAAACCCATACCAGGAATGGGGCTCGAACCCATGCAGACAAACATCCATTGGATCTTAAGTCCAACGCCTTAACCACTCGGCCACCCTGGTGAGACCCAAGGCCCAGTTTTACTCTACTCCCTTTTTATGCTGGCTGCTGCAGCACCAGCTGTCCAGCAAGAGGTGTTTGCGGAGTTAAAATGCTTTTGCAGGAGGCTAAAGGTAATTGCTTATGACAAACACACTGTGTGACACCTAACTTCCTCACACTCGGAGTTTACGGGCAATTTTTACTTTGGAGTTTGCTTAGTCACAATAAGTGGCTGAGCAAGGCAAGCACACAAGAGCCTCTCCTCCCTGGTGGTCTAGTGGCTAGGATTCGGTGCTTTCACTGCCGCGGCCCGGGTTCGATTCCAGGTCAAGGAAGATTCCTCTAAAGCATAGATCTGAGTGCTTTGCCCCAGTAGCTTTTTTTAATTGAAGGTCCTTAAAAAGGCACCCCTACCTATAGAAGAAAGAGGAGGAAAGGGACTGGGTCCCCTGTGCCCCAGGTTGTTTTGCTTCCATTGCCCTCAGCCACCTTTATGTGCGCGCACTCCCCCACCCGGTCAGGTTCTCTATGTGTGCATAAAGTGCAGTACCAGCTCACTAGAAAGGTAAATTGCTGGAAAACCCTGCTGTGATGCATACATCTACTTTGGAGTACTCTTCTCCCTTGCACTCCTGAATTGCTTAAGCGCAATGTATTCTTCCAGCAAGCTGAATAACGAGACAGGGTGGAGAAGGTGTTCCAGCTGTATATGCACCATTAGCAGCCACTAGGGGTCCCTCTTGTGTTTTCCCGGGGATCCCGATTGTACAGGAATTCATTGGTTCAGTAGCAAGGGGGAGAGGATTGCCTGTGCTTGGAAGTGACAGACAGTTGGGTGGCATCATGAGGATTTTTTCAAGTTCTGATTCATATTTGCTGTAGAAAAAAATATGCCTTCAGCCCCCATGAGCTTTGTCATTCGGAAAGCAGTGTATGAACTTTTGCTGCATGGCTCTGGGCTCCCTGGTGGTCTAGTGGTTAGGATTCGGCGCTCTCACCGCCGCTGCCCGGGTTCGATTCCCGGTTTGGGAAAAGTCCTTCTTCTGCCCTTGAAAACCTTTCCTTCACGTAGGTTGTGGGCTTCTCAAAATGAAGTTGCTTTCTGACTCACAGTTTGCCTAGCATCACGCAGTATAGCTCCAAATATGATTTCCGCAAGGTCCCTTTAGAGGTGCTTTCCACTGCGCGAGGAAAGTCACTTGTGCAAGGCTCTTGAGCAAGTGAGACCCTGTATACCAAAGTGCACTTCCTTTTGTAGGCTTCTGACCACACGGCGTGCGGCAGGAAGTCCCCTTTGACATGGCCGCAGGCTTTGTTTCCAAACGGCATCCTGGACCCATTGCAACCCACCTTTGTGCTAAAATGGAAGTCTGGATCTGGGTAAGAAAAAACTGAGCTGCAAATACGGAAAGCAGCAGAGGCCAGCCACAGGGAGGGTGTGGCCAGGGCTCTCTGATTTGCATAGCGACCTGTGGCATCTTGGGAATGTATAAGCTTTGAAGCTTAACGGGTGCTGCAGGGATCTGCCTGGCCGGAGAGATGCCTGTCTGGTACACCCCTCAGGACAGACGGTGCCTTCCGTTCGAACATGGAGGGTGAGGGACATGGGTCACCCTCATATACAGGGGTGTGGGCATGGGCAGGATGGGTTGTGGGGGACCCGTCAGGGCATTGCCCGTTTGGAAGCCCGTTCGGAAGGCGAGAGGAGGGAACTCTCCTCAATTTTTTCCCAGAGGTTTGGGGACAAGCCTTTGCACGCTTGAGCCAGCCGGGCCTGCATCAGCAGATCCTGCTCCTCTGGCAAGGAAGAGCTTGTAGGTAAAAACAAAAAGGGGGAGAAATCTGCAAGAGCCAGGTTAAAACATTTCCGGGGCAGACTCATGTTCCCCA
Source organism: Lissotriton helveticus (assembly GCF_964261635.1). Lineage (NCBI taxonomy): Eukaryota > Metazoa > Chordata > Amphibia > Caudata > Salamandridae > Lissotriton > Lissotriton helveticus. Next base: position 1,692,845,562 of record NC_136063.1, on the reverse strand, counting down.
AGAAGCAAGTACTTCCTCCTGGTCCCTTCAGTGGGAAAAGACATAGGAGGTGTATTTCACTAAGCAGGGGATCTGCGTAGATGGCACTGCATTGCTTTGGGAAGCATCCATTCTGGTAGCAGAGTAGCAGCAGACCCCACAGCTGAGACTTGAATGGAGACTGTTGGGGAGGGGCAGTGGAAGGTGTAGTAGGGCGGAGGAAAAAGCTTTTCAAAAGCATCTGTACTTTCTTACAAACCAGCTGAAAACCCATACCAGGAATGGGGCTCGAACCCATGTGGACAAACGTCCATTGGATCTTAAGTCCAACGGCTTAACCACTCGGCCACCCTGGTGAGACCCAAGGCCCAGCTTTACTCTACTCCCTTTTTATGATGGCTGCTGCAGCACCGGCTGTCCAGCAAGAGGTGTTTGCGGAGTTAAAATGCTTTTGCAGGAGGCTAAAGGCAATTGCTTATGACAAACACACTGTGTGACACCTAACTTCCTCACACTCGGACTTTACGGGCAATTTTTACATTGGAGTTTGCTTAGTCACAATAAGGGGCTGAGCAAGGCAAGCACACAAGAGCATCTCCTCCCTGGTGGTCTAGTGGCTAGGATTCGGCGCTTTCATCGCTGCTGACCGGGTTCGATTCCCGGTCAGGGAAGATTCCTCTAAAGCATAGATCTGAGTGTTTTGTCCCAGTAGCTTTTTTTAATTGAAGGTCCTTAAAAAGGCACCCCTACCTATAGACGAAAGAGGAGGAAAGGGACTGGGTCCCCCGTGCCCCAGGTTGTTTTGCTTCCATTGCCCTCAGCTACCTTCATGCGCACGCACTCCCCCACCCGGTCAGGTTCTCTATGTGTGCATAAAGTGCAGTACCAGCTCACTAGAAAGGTAAATTGCTGTAAAACCCTGCTGTGATGCATACATCTACTTTGGAGTACTCTTCTCCCTTGCACTCCTGAATTGCTTAAGCGCAATGTTTTCTTCCAGCAAGCTGAATAACGAGACAGGGTGGAGAAGGTGTTCCAGCTGTCTATGCGCCATCAGCAGCCACTAGGGGTCCCTCTTGTGTTTTCCCGGGGATCCCGATTGTACAGGAATTCATTGGTTCAGTAGCAAGGGGGAGAGGATTGCCTATGCTTGGAAGTGACAGACAGTTGGGTGGCATCATGAGGATTTTTTCAAGTTCTGATTCATATTTGCTGTAGAAAAAAATATGCTTTCAGCCCCCATGAGCTTTGTCATTCGGAAAGCAGTGTATGAACTTTTGCGGCATGGCTCCGGGCTCCCTGGTGGTCTAGTGGTTAGGATTCGGCGCTCTCACCGCCGCGGCCCGGGTTCGATTCCCGGTCTGGGAAAAGTCCTTCTTCTGCCCTTGAAAACTTTTCCTTCCCGTAGGTCGCGGGCTTCTCAAAATGAAGTAGCTTTCTGACTCACAGTTTGCCTAGCATCACGCAGTATAGCTCCAAATATGATTTCCACAAGGTCCCTTTCGAGGTGCTTTCCACTGCACGAAGAAAGTCACTTGTGCAAGGCTCTTGAGCAAGTGAGACCCTGTATTCCAAAGTGCACTTCCTTTTGTAGGCTTCTGACCACACGGCGTGCGGCAGGAAATCCCCTTTGACAGGGCCGCAGGCTTTGTTTCCAAACGGCATCCTGGACCCATTGCAACCCACCTTTTTGCTAAAATGGAAGTCTGGATCTGGGTAAGAAAAAACTGAGCTGCAAATACGGAAAGCAGCAGAGGCCAGCCACAGGGAGGGTGTGGCCAGGGCTCTCTGATTTGCATAGCGACCTGTGGCATCTTGGAAATGTATAGGCTTTGAAGCTTAACGGGTGCTGCAGGGGTCTGCCTGGCCGGAGAGATGCCTGTCTGGTACACCCCTCAGGACAGACGGTGCCTTCCATTCGAACATGGAGGGTGAGGGACATGGGTCACCCTCATATACAGGGGTGTGGCTGTTGGCAGGACGGGTTGTGGGGGACCCGTCAGGGCATTGCCCGTTTGGAAGCCTGTTCGGAAGGCGAGAGGAGGCGGGGGCAGGGAACTCTCCTCAATTTTTTCCCAGAGGTTTGGGGACAAGCCTTTGCACGCTTGAGCCTGCCGGGCCTGCATCAGCAGATCCTGCTCCTCTGGCAAGGAAGAGCTTGTAGGTAAAAAACAAAAAGGGGAGAAATCTGCAAGAGCCGGGTTAAAAAATTTCCGGGGCAGACTCATGTTCCCCAAGAAGCAAGTACTTCCTCCTGGTCCCTTCAGGTGGAAAAGACATAGGAGGTGTATTTCTGTAAGCAGGGGATCTGCGTAGATGGCACTGCATTGCTTTGGGAAGCATCCATGCTGGTAGCAGAGTAGCAGCAGACCCCACAGCTGAGACTTGAATGGAGACTGTTGGGGAGGGGCAGTGAAAGGTGTAGTAGGGCAGAGGAAAAAGCATCTGTACTTTCTTACAAACCAGCTGAAAACCCATACCAGGAATGGGGCTCGAATCCATGTAGACAAAGGTCCATTGGATCTTAAGTCTAACGCCTTAACCACTCGGCCACCCTGGTGAGACCCAAGGCCCAGCTTTACTCTACTCCCTTTTTATGCTGGCTACTGCAGCACCGGCTATCCAGCAAGAGATGTTTGCGGAGTTAAAATGCTTTTGCAGAAGGCTAACGGTAATTGCTTATGAAAAACACACTGTGTGATACCTAACTTCCTCACACTCGGACTTTACGGGCAATTTTTACATTGGAGTTTGCTTAGTCACAATAAGGGGCTGAGCAAGGCCAGCACACAAGAGCATCTCCTCCCTGGTGTTCTAGTGGCTAGGATTCGGCGCTTTCACCGCCACGGCCTGGGTTCGATTCCCGGTCAGGGAAGATTCCTCTAAAGCATAGATCTGAGTGTTTTGTCCCAGTAGCTTTTATTAATTGAAGGTCCTTAAAAAGGCACCCCTACCTATAGACGAAAGAGGAGGAAAGGAACTGGGTCCCCCGTGCCCCAGGTTGTTTTGCTTCCATTGCCCTCAGCCACCTTCATGCGCACGCACTCCCCCACCTGGTCAGGTTCTCTATGTGTGCATAAAGTGCAGTACCAGCTCGCTAAAAAGGTAAATAGCTGGAAAACCCTGCTGTGATGTATACATCTACTTTGGAGTACTCTTCTCCCTTGCACTCCTGAATTGCTTAAGCGCAATGTATTCTTCCAGCAAGCTGAATAACGAGACAGGGTGGAGAAGGTGTCCCAGCTGTCTATGCACCATCAGCAGCCACTAGGGGTCCCTCTTGTGTTTTCCCGGGGATCCCGATTGTACAGGAATTCATTGGTTCAGTAGCAAGGGGGAGAGGATTGCCTGTGCTTGGAAGTGACAGACAGTTGGGTGGCATCATGAGGATTTTTTCAAGTTCTGATTCATATTTGCTGTAGAAAAAAATATGCTTTCAGCCCCCATGAGCTTTGTCATTCGGAAAGCAGTGTATGAACTTTTGCGGCATGGCTCTGGGCTCCCTGGTGGTCTAGTGGTTAGGATTCGGCGCTCTCACCGCCGCGGCCTGGGTTTGATTCCCGGTCAGGGAAAAGTCCTTCTTCTGCCCTTGAAAACTTTTCCTTCCCGTAGGTCGCGGGCTTCTCAAAATGAAGTTGCTTTCTGACTCACAGTTTGTCTAGCATCACGCAGTATAGCTCCAAATATGATTTCCGCAAGGTCCCTTAGAGGTGCTTTCCACGGCGCGAGGAAAGTCACTTGTGCAAGGCTCTTGAGCAAGTGAGACCCTGTATTCCAAAGTGCACTTCCTTTTGTAGGCTTAAGTCCCCTTTGACAGGGCCGCAGGCTTTGTTTCCAAACGGCATCCTGGACCCATTGCAACCCACTTTTTTGCTAAAATGGAAGTCTGGATCTGGGTAAGAAAAAACTGAGCTGCACATACGGAAAGCAGCAGAGGCCAGCCACAGGGAGGGTGTGGCCAGGGCTGTCTGAAATGCATAGCGACCTGTGGCATCTTGGGAATGTATAGGCTTTGAAGCTTAACAGGTGCTCCAGGGGTCTGCCTGGCCGGAGAGATGCCTGTCTGGTACACCCCTCAGGACAAACGGTGCCTTCCGTTTGAACATGGAGGGTGAGGGACATGGGTCACCCTCATATACAGGGGTGTGGGCATGGGCAGGATGGGTTGTGGAGGACCCGTCAGGGCATTGCCCGTTTGGAAGCCCGTTCGGAAGGCGAGAGGAGGCGGGGGCAGGGAACTCTCCTCAATTTTTTCCCAGAGGTTTGGGGACAAGCCTTTGCACGCTTGAGCCAGCCAGGCCTGCATCAGCAGATCCTGCTCCTCTGGCAAGGAAGAGCTTGTAGGTAAAAAAAAAAGGGGAGAAATCTGCAAGAGCCGGGTTAAAAAATTTCCGGGGCAGACTCATGTTCCCCAAGAAGCAAGTACTTCCTCCTGTTCCCTTCAGTGGGAAAAGACATAGGAGGTGTATTTCTTTAAGCAGGGGATCTGCGTAGATGGCACTGCATTGCTTTGGGAAGCATCCATGCTTGTAGCAGAGTAGCAGCAGACCTCACAGCTGGGGCTTGAATGGAGACTGTTGGGGAGGGGCAGTGGAAGGTGTAGTAGGGTAGAGGAAAAAGCTTTTCAAAAGCATCTGTACTTTCTTACAAACCAGCTGAAAACCCATACCAGGAATGGGGCTCGAACCCATGCGGACAAACGTCTATTGGATCTTAAGTCCAACGCCTTAACCACTCAGCCACCCTGGTGAGACCCAAGGCCCAGCTTTACTCTACTCCCTTTTTATGCTGGCTGCTGCAGCACAGGCTGTCCAGCAAGAGGTGTTTGCGGAGTTAAAATGCTTTTGCAGGAGGCTAAAGGTAATTGCTTATGACAAACACACTGTGTGACACCTAACTTCCTCACACTCAGACTTTACGGGCAATTTTTACTTTGGAGTTTGCTTAGTCACAATAAGGGACTGAGCAAGGCAAGCACACAAGAGCATCTCCTTCCTCGTGGTCTAGTGGCTAGGATTCGGCGCTTTCACTGCCGCGGCCCGGGTTCAATTCCCGGTCAGGGAAGATTCCTCTAAAGCATAGATCTGAGTGTTTTGTCCCAGTAGCTTTTTTTAAATGAAGGTCCTTAAAAAGGCACCCCTACCTATAGACGGAAGAGGAGGAAAGGGACTGGGTCCCCTGTTCCCCAGGTTGTTTTGCTTCCATTGCCCTCAGCCACCTTCATACGCACGCACTCCCCCACCCGGTCAGGTGCTCTATGTGTGCATAAAGTGCAGTACCAGCTCACCAGAAAGGTAAATTGCTGGAAAACCCTGCTGTGATGCATACATCTACTTTGGAGCACTCTTCTCCCTTGCACTCTTGAATCGCTTAAGCGCAGTGTATTCTTCCAGCAAGCTGAATAATGAGACAGGGTTGAGAAGGTATTCCAGCTGTCTATGCGCCATCAGCAGCCACTAGGGGTCCCTCTTGTGTTTTCCCGGGGATCCCGATTGTACAGGAATTTATTGGTTCAGTAGCAAGGGGGAGAGGATTGCCTGTGCTTGGAAGTGACAGACAGTTGGGTGGCATCATGAGGATTTTTTCAAGTTCTGATTCATATTTACTGTAGAAAAAAATATGCTTTCAGCCCCCATGAGCTTTGTCATTCGGAAAGCAGTGTATGACTTTTGCGGCATGGCTCTGGGCTCCCTGGTGGTCTAGTGGTTAGGATTCGGCGCTCTCACCGCCGCGACCCGGGTTCGATTCCCGGTCTGGGAAAAGTCCTTCTTCTGCCCTTGAAAACTTTTCCTTCCCGTAGGTCGCGGGCTTCTCAAAATGAACTTGCTTTCTGACTCACAGTTTGCCTAGCATCACGCAGTATAGCTCCAAATATCATTTTCGCAAGGTCCCTTTATAGCTGCTTTCCACAGCGGGAGGAAAGTCACTTGTGCAAGGCTCTTGAGCAAGTGAGACCCTGTATTCCAAAGTGCAATTCCTTTTGTAGGCTTCTGACCACATGGCGTGCGGCAGGAAGTCTCCTTTGACAGGCCTGCAGGCTTTGTTTCCAAATGGCATCCTGGACCCATTGCAACCCACCTTTTTGCTAAAATGGAAGTCTGGATCTGGGTAAGAAAAAACTGAGCTGCACGTACGGAAAAAAGCAGAGGCCAGCCACAGGGAGGGTGTGGCCAGGGCTGTCTGATTTGCATACTGACCTGTGGCATCTTGGGAATGTATAGGCTTTGGAGCTTAACGGGTGCTGCAGGGGTCTGCCTGGCTGGAGAGATGCCTGTCTGGTACACCCCTCAGGACAGACGGTGCCTTCCGTTCGAACAGGGAGGGTGAGGGACATGGGTCACCCTCATATACAGGGGTGTGGCTGTGGGCAGGACGGGTTGTGGGGGCACGTCAGGGCATTGCCCGTTTGGAAGCCCGTTCGGAAGGCGAGAGGAGGCGGGGGCAGGGAACTCTCCTCAATTTTTCCCCAGAGGTTTGGGGAAAAGCCTTTGCACGTTTGAGCCAGCCGGGCCTGCATCAGCAGATCCTGCTCCTCTGGCAAGGGAGAGCTTGTAGGTGAAATCAAAAAAGGGGAGAAATCTGCAAGAGCCGGGTTAAAAAATTCCAGCGGCAGACCCATGTTCCCCAGGAAGCAAGTACTTCCTCCTGCTCCCTTCAGTGGGAAAAGATATAGGAGGTGTATTTCTCTAAGCAGGGGATCTGCATAGATGGCACTGCATTGCTTTGGGAAGCATCCATGCTGGTAGCAGAGTAGCAGCAGACCCCACAGCTGAGACTTGAATGGGGACTGTTGGAGAGGGGCAGTGGAAGGGCGCAGGAAAATGCTTTTCAAAAGCATCTGCACTTTCTTACAAAGCAGCTGAAAACCCATACCAGGAATGGGGCTCGAACCCATGCGGACAAACGTCCATTGGATCTTAAGTCCAACGCCTTAACCACTCGGCCACCCTGGTGAGACCCAAGGCCCAGCTTTACTCAACTCCCTTTTTCTGCTGGCTGCTGCAGCACCGGCTGTCCAGCAAGAGCTGTTTGCGGAGTTAAAAGGCTTTTGCCGGAGGCTAAAGGTAATTGCTTATGACAAACACACTGTGTGACACCTAACTTTCTCCCACTTGGACTTTACTGGCAATTTTTATATTGGAGTTAGCTTAGTCACAATAAGGGGGTGAGCAAGGCAAGCACACAAGAGCATCTCCTCCCTGGTGGTCTAGTGGCTAGGATTCTGCGCTTTTACCGCCGCGGCCCGGGTTCGATTCCCGGTCAGGGAAGATACCTCTAAAGCATAGATTTGAGTGTTTTGTCCCAGTAGCTTTTTTTAAATGAAGGTCCTTAAAAAGGTACCCCTACCCATGAACGAAAGAGGAGGAAAGGGACTTGGTCCCCTGTGCCCCAGGTTGTTTTGCTCCCATTGCCCTCAGCCACCTTTATGCGCACGCACTCCTCCACCCAGTCTGGTGCTCTATGTGTGTGTAAAGTGCAGTACCAGCTCACCAGAAAGGTAAATTGCTGGAAACCCCTGCTGTGATGCATACATCTACTTTGGAGCGCTCTTCTCCCTTGCATTCTTGAATCGCTTAAGCGCAATGTATTCTTCCAGCAAGCTGAATAACGAGACAGGGTTGAGAAAGTGTTCCAGCTGTCTGTGCGCCATCAGCAGCCACTAGGTGTCCCTCTTGTGTTTTCCCGTGGATCCCGATTGTACAGGAATTCATCGGTTCAGTAGCAAGGGGGAGAGGATGGCCTGTGCTTGGAAGTGACAGACAGTCGGGTGGCATTATGAGGATTTTTTCAAGTTCAGATTCATATGTGCTGTAGAGAAAAATAAGCTTTCAGCCCCCATGAGCTTTGTCATTCGGAAAGCAGTGTATGAACTTTTGCTGCATGGCCCTGGGCTCCCTGGTGGTCTAGTGCAGGGGTGCCCAAACCTGTCCTGGCGGGCCGTATCCATGCCAGATTTTTGGGATATCCCCATCTGGTGATCACGGTCCGATCCCCGGCGCCGGCCGCAGATCAGAGTGCCCAGGACGGGGTCCATGTGACCCGGGCAGTCCTATCCCCTGGGTGTACGTGGTTGTCCGACATGTCGGTCGGATGTGCTTTTACGTACCGGATCGGAATCGGCCCCCATAAAATCATACGTAAAGTATATAGCGAATCAACCTGAAATCTGCTGGGTCAGAAAGGGCTCGATTCCGATCCGTGTCGGAAGGTTAGGAGTCCGTACGAATTTGTCGGGACGGCATGGCAGAGTGCCCGGGATGGGCTCCATGGCTCTTGGGCAGTCGTCCCCCGGGCGTCCGGGGCTCCATCCAGGCCGACGGCATGGCAGAGTGCCCGGGACGGGCTCCATGCGTCCCTGGCATTCGTCCCCCGGGCGTCCGGGGCTCCATCCAGGCCGGCGGCATGGCAGAGTGCCCGGGTCGGGCTCCATGCGTCCCGGGCATTCGTCCCCCGGGCGCCTGAAACTGCTGGGTCAGAAAGGGCTCGATTCCGATCCGTGTCGGAAGGTTAGGAGTCCGTACGAATTTGTCGGGACGGCATGGCAGAGTGCGCGGGATGAGCTCCATGGCTCTTGGGCAGTCGTCCCCCGGGCGCCCGGGGCTCCATCCCGGCCGACAGCATGGAAACGTGCCCAGGACGGGCTCCATGCGTCCCGGGCCTCCGTCCCCCGGGCGTCCGGGGCTCCATCCAGGCTGACGGCATGGCAGAGTGCCCGGGACGGGCTCCATGCGTCCCGGGCATTCGTCCCCCGGGCGCCCGGGGCTACATCCAGGCTGATGGTATGGCAGAGTGCCCGGGTCGGGCTCCATGGTTTTCACGGTGGTCCTCCCCTGGGTGTCAGGGGGCTCCTGGCCGACGGCATGGAAAAGTGCCCAGGACGGGCTCCATGCGTCCCGGGCATTCGTCCCCCGGGCGTCCGGGGCTCCATCCAGGCCGACGGCATGGCAGAGTGCCCGGGTCGGGCTCCATGGTTTCCAGGGTGGTCCTCCCCAGGGTGTCGGGGCGCTCCAGGCCGACGGCATGAAAAAGTGCCCAGGACGGGCTCCATGCGTCCTGGGCATTCGTCCCGGGACGGGGACAGGGTGGGGAAGAGTCCAGGCGGCTTCACCTCCATGCCCAGCCATCTGATCGCCCAGATTTCCTCGGCCATCTGGTCGCCCGCAACGCTTTCCTATGGGGGGGGGGGACCAGATGGCCGAACTTCCCTGGAAGTCCCGATGAGGTGCCATTCGCCTCCCGGATCCCAGCGAGGGCTCCATGAGGTCGGGTTCTTTCATGCCTTGGGTCCCCTCTGTCACCTCGCGTGCACAGATTGCAAGAAAGGGGGGTAATTTCCCTCCGGATTACTAAGGGCAGGGTACGCCCGGACACCCCTCCAGGGCTGGTGGTTCTCTGCCATGGGGACCAGATAGGCTATGCCTGGGCAACACCTCCCTAGCCACCCGGGGCTTCCTTCCTCCAGGCCAACTGCATGTCAAATTGCTCAGGACGGGCTCCATGGCTCTTGGGCAGTCGTCCCCCGGGCGTCCGGGGCTCCATCCAGGCCGACGGCATGGCAGAGTGCCCGGGACGGGCTCCATGCGTCCCGGGCCTTCGTCCCCCGGGCGTCCGGGGCTCCATCCAGGCTGACAGCATGGCAGAGTGCCCGGGTCGGGCTCCATGGTTTTCAGGGTGGTCCTCCCCTGGGTGTCGGGGCGCTCCAGGCCAATGGCATGGAAAAGTGCCCAGGACGGCCTCCATGCGTCCCGGGCATTCGTCCCCCGGGCGTCCGGGGCTCCATCCAGGCTGACGGCATGGGAGAGTGCCCGGGTCGGGCTCCATGGTTTTCAGGGTGGTCCTCCCCTGGGTGTCGGGGCGCTCCAGGCCAATGGCATGGAAAAGTGCCCAGGACGGGCTCCATGCGTCCCGGGCATTCGTCCCGGGACGGGGACGGGGGACAGGGTCGGGAGAGTCCAGGCGGCTTCACCTCCGTGTCCAGCCATCTGATCGTCCGGATTCCCTCGGCCATCTGGTCGCCCGGATCCCCTCGGGCATCTGGTCGCCCGCAACGCTTTCCTATGGGGCGACCAGATGGCCGAACTTCCCTGGAAGTCCCGATGAGGTGCCATTTGCCGCCCGGATCCCAGGGAGGGCTCCAGGAGGTCGGGTACATTCGCGCCTTGGGTCCCCTCTGTCACCTCGCGTGCACAGATTACAAGAAAAGGGGGTAATTTTCCTCCGGATTACTAGGGAGAAGGGTACGCCCGGACACCCCTCCGAGGCTGGTGGTTCTCTGCCATGGGGACCAGATGGGCTATGCCTGGGCAACACCTCCCTAGGCCACCCGGGGCTTCCTTCCTCCAGGCCAACTGCATGTCAAATTGCCCAGGACGGGCTCCATGGCTCCTGGGCAGTCGTCCCCCGGGCGTCCGGGGCTCCATCCAGGCTGACGGCATGGAAAAGTGCCCAGGACAGGCTCCATGCGTCCCGGGCATTCATCCCCCGGGCGTCCGGGGCTCCATCTAGGCTGACGGTATGGAAGAGTGCCCAGGTCGGGCTCCATGCGTCCAGGGCATTCGTCCCCTGGGCGTCCGGGGCTCCATCTAGGCTGACGGTATGGCAGAGTGCCCAGGTCGGGCTCCATGGTTTTCACGGTGGTCCTCCCCTGGGTGTCTGGGGGGGGCTCCAGGCCGAAGGCACGGAAAAGTGCCCAGGACGGGCTCCATGCGTCCCGGGCATTCGTCCCCCGGGCGTCCGGGGCTCCATCCAGGCTGACGGCATGACAGAGTGACTGGGTCGGACTCCATGGGTCCCGGGCAGCCCTCCCCCGGGCGTCCAGGGCTCCCACCGCCAGGCCGACGGCATGTCAAAGTGTCCAGGACGGGCTCCATGAGTCCGGGACAGTCCTCCCCCGGGCGTCCGGGACACCCATCTCCAGGAGGCCAACGGCATTGGCAAAGTACCCAGGACGGGCTCCATGGGTCCCGGGCAGACCTCCCTCGGGCGTCCGGGGCACCCATCTCCATGAGGCCAACGGCATTGGCAAAGTACCCAGGACGGGCTCCATGGGTCCCGGGCAGACCTCCCCCGGGCGTCCGGGGCACCCATCTCCACGAGGCCAACGGCATTGGCAAAGTACCCGGGGAGGGCTCCATGGGTCCCGGGTAGACCTCCCCCGGGCGTCCGGGGCACCCATCTCCACGAGGCCAACGGCATTGGCAAAGTACCCGGGAAGGGCTCCATGGGTCCCGGGTAGACCTCCCCCGGGCGTCCGGGGCTCCCACCTCCAGGCCGACGGAATGTCAAAGTACCCAGGACGGGCTCCATGGGTCCCGGGCAGCTTCCCCCGGGCGTCCGGGGCACCCACCTCCAGGCCGACGGCATGTCAAAGTACCCAGGATGGGCTCCACGGGTCCCGGGCATTCCTCCCCCAGGTCGTCCGGGCCCTAGAGCTCCGGTGGTCCAACCTGCGCCTGAGGCCCAGCCGGGGTCCAAGAGCCCTGCCTTGCGTGGGCAGGCAGTCAGGAACCCTACCGCGAAGGCTTGGGATGGATGGGGAGCTGGGAGTCCTTTCGATCCCGGCCCTCTGGTCGCCCGCGATGCTTTCCAATGGGGCGACCAGATGGCCGGGCTTCCCTGGAAGTCCCGATGAGGTGCCATTCGGCTCCCGGATCCCAGCTAGGGCTCCATGAGGTCGGGTTCTTTTACGCCTTGGGTCCCCTCTGTCACCTCGCGTGCACGGATTGCAAGAAAGGGGGGTAATTTCCCTCCGGATTACTAGGGGCAGGGTACGCCCGGACACCTCTCCAGGGCTGGTGGTTCTCTGCCCGGGGGACCAGATGAGATATGCCTGGGCAACACCTCCCCCGGGCGTCTGGGGGCTCCATTCTCCGGGCCAACGGCATGGCTCAATGCCCAGGACGGGCTCCACGTGTCCCGGACAGACCTCCCCTGGGCGTCCGGGGCACCCATCTCCAGGAGGCCAACGGGATGGCAAAGTACCCGGGAAGGGCTCCACGGGTCCCGGGCAGCCTTCCCCCGGGCGTCCGGGGCTCCCACCTCCAGGCCGACGGCATGTCACACTGCCCAGGACGGGCTCCATGGGCCCCGGACAGACCTCCCCCGGGCGTCCGGGGCACCCATCTCCAGGAGGCCAACGGGATGGCAAAGTACCCGGGAAGGGCTCCACGGGTCCCGGGCAGCCTTTCCTCGGGCGTCCAGGGCTCCCACCTCCAGGCCGATGGCATGTCACACTGCCCAGGACGGGCTCCATGGGCCCCGGACAGACCTCCCCGGGCGTCCGGGGCACCCATCTCCAGGAGGCCAACGGGATGGCAGAGTAACCGGGAAGGGCTCCATGGGTCCCGGGCAGCCCTCCCCCGGGCGTCCGGGGCTCCCACCTCCAAGACGACGGCATGTCAAAGTGCCCAGGGCGGGCTCCACGGGCCCCGGGCAGCCCTCCCCCCGGGCGTTCGGGGCACACATCTCCAGGAGGCCAACGGCGTTGCAAGTACCCGGAAAGGGCTCCACGGGTACCGGGCAGTCCTCCCCCCGGGCGTCCGGGGCACCCATCTCCATGAGGCCAACGGCATTGGCAAAGTACCCAGGAAGGGCTCCACGGGTCCCGACCAGGCTTCCCACGGGCGTCCCGGGCACCCTCCTCCAGGCCGACGGCATGTCAAAGTGTCCAGGACGGGCTCCATGGGTCCCGGGCAGCCCGCTCCCGGGCGTCCGGGGCTCCCACCTCCAGGCCGACGGCATGTCAAAGAGCCCAGGACGGGATCCACGGGTACCGGGCAGTCCTCCCCCGGGCGTCCGGGGCTCCCATCTCCAGGCCAAGGGCATGGCTCAATGCCCAGGACGGGCTCCATGGGTCCCGCGCAGGCCTCCCACGGGCGTCCGGGGCAACCATCTCCATGAGGCCAACGGCATTGGCAAAGTACCCGGGAAGGGCTCCACGGGTCCCAGGCAGGCCTCCCCCGGGCGTCCAGGGCACCCACCTCCAGGCCGACGGCATGTAAAAGTGCCCAGGACGGGCTCCATGGGTCCCGGGCAGCCCGCCCCCGGGCATCTGGGGCACCCATCTCTAGGAGGCCAACGGCGTTGCAAAGTACCCGGGAAGGGCTCCACGGGTACCGGGCAGTCCTCCCCCGGGCGTCCGGGGGCTCCCTTCTCCAGGCCAACGGCATGGTTCAATGCCCAGGACGGGACGTCAAGTGGCCAGGACGGGCTCCATGCGTCCCGGGCATTCGTCCCGGGACGGGGACGGGGTGGGGAAGAGTCCAGGCGGCTTCACCTCCATGCCCGGCCATCTGATCGCCCAGATTCCCTCAGCCATCTGGTCGCCCAGATCCCCTCGGGCATCTGGTCGCCCGCAACGCTTTCCTATGGGGGGGACCAGATGGCCGAACTTCCCTGGAAGTCTTAATGAGGTGCCATTCGCCTCCCGGATCCCAGCGAGGGCTCCATGAGGTCGGGTTCTTTCACGCCTTGGGTCCCCTCTGTCACCTCGCGTGCACAGATTGCAAGAAAGGGGGGTCATTTGCCTCCGGATTACTATGGGGCAGGGTATGCCCGGACACCCCTCCAGGGTTGGTGGTTCTCTGCCATGGGGACCAGATGGGCTGTGCCTGGGCAACACCTCCCTAGGCCACCCGGGGCTTCCTTCCTCCAGGCCAACTGCATGTCAAATTGCCCAGGACGGGCTCCATGGCTCTTGGGCAGTCGTCCCCCGGGCGTCCGGTGCTCCATCCAGGCCGACGGCATGGCAGAGTGCCCGGGACAGGCTCCATGCGTCCCGGGCCTTCGTCCCCCCCGGGCGTCCGGGGCTCCATCCAGGCTGACGGCATGGCAGAGTGCCCGGGTCGGGCTCCATGGTTTCCACGGTGGTCCTCCCCTGGGTGTCGGGGCGCTCCAGGCCGACGGCATGGCAGAGTGCCCGGGACGGGCTCCATGCGTCCCGGGCCTTCGTCCCCCGGGCGCCCGGGGCTCCATCCGGGCTGACGGCATGGCAGAGTGCCCGGGACGGGCTCCATGCGTCCCGGGCATTCGTCCCCCGGGCGTCCGGGGCTCCATCCGGGCTGACGGCATGTCAGAGTGCCCAGGACGGGCTCCACGGGTCCCGGGCGTCCGGGCCTCCCTTTCCCCGGGCCAACGGCTTGTCAGAGTGCCCAGGACGGGCTCCACGGGCCCCGGGCGTCCGGGGTTCCCTTCCCCGGGCCAGCGGCATGTCAGAGTGCCCAGGACGGGCTCCACGGGCCCCGGTCATCCGGGGCACCCTTCCCCGGGCCAGCGGCATGTCAGAGTGCCCAGGACCAGTTCCACGGGTCCCGGGCAGTCCTCCCCCGGGCGTCCGGGGCTCCCTTCCCCGGGCCAAAGCATTTCAGAGTGCCCAGGACGGGCTCCACGGGTCCCGGGCGTCCAGGGCTCCCTTCCCCGGGCCAACGGCTTGTCAGAGTGCCCAGGACGGGCTCCACGGGCCCCGGGCGTCCGGGGCACCCTTCCCCGGGCCAGCGGCATGTCAGAGTGCCCAGGACGAGTTTCACGGGTCCCGGGCAGTCCTCCCCCGGGTGTCCGGGGCTCCCTTCCCCGGGCCAAAGCATTTCAGAGTGCCCAGGACGGGCTCCACGGGTCCCGGACGTCCGGGGCTCCCTTCCCCGGGCCAACGGCATACGGGAGTGCCCAGGACGGGCTCCACAGGTCCCGGTCGTCTGGGGCTCCCTTCCCCGGGCCAACAGCTTGTCAGAGTGCCCAGGACGGGCTCCACGGGTCCCGGGCAGTCCTCCCCCGGGCCAACAGCAGGTCAGAGTGCCCAGGACGGGCTCCACGGGTCCCGGGCAGCCCGCCCCCTGGGCGTTCGGGGCCCCCATCTCCAGGAGGCCAACGGCGTTGCAAAGTACCCAGGAAGGGCTCCACGGGTACCGGGCAGTTCTCCCCCGGGCGTCCGGGGGCTCCCTTCTCCAGGCCAACGGCATGGCTCAATGCCCAGGACGGGCTCCATGGGTCCGGGGAGGCGTCCCATGCGCCTCCGGGCTTGGGAGCCCCGGCTGGGTCCAGGGGCCCGGCCGGGCCCCGGGTCGGGTCCTCCGGCCCTGGTCCCTGTCTCCCAGCCTACCGCACTGCCAAGGGCCTAGGAAGGGGTTCCGTTGTGCCCGGGGAGCCTCCCCTTGCTTGTCTGGGTTCAGGAGCTCTGTCCGGGGCCCCTAGGGGCCCAGGGGAGGGCGGCCTCCCCACCCCGGGCTCTGTCCTTGGTCCTGCTGCGTGGCAGGGTGCCCGGGACGGGGTCCGGAGGGACCGGGGAGGCGTCCCATGCACCTCCGGGCTTGGGAGCCCCGGCTGCGTCCAGGGGCCCGGCCGGGCCCCGGGTCGGGTGCTCCGGCCCTGGGCCCTGTCTCCCAGCCTGCCGCACTGCCAAGGGCCCGGGAAGGGGTTCCGATGTGCCCGGGGAGCCTCCCCTTGCTTGGCTGGGTTCAGGTACAAAGAAGAGGGGGTCCCAGTATAGACGGACAATGATTATCACATTTTGCAAAATTCAGTGAATTAATCCATCAACACACAAGTTAGATCTACCGAGTTTTATTCACTGGAAGATCAAATGCAATAAATACACAGATAACTTAATAGCTGTATTGAAGGTTATAAAGTGCCCCGGGAGGGAGGTGGGAAGTGATATAAGTGAGGATAAGGTAGTGACGGGATTGTGTGACAGTAAAATCAAACGTTAAAGAATGAGTAAAGCTGTGATTCTTCTAACAGCAAATACAAAAACGGCTAGCAATGACCAAAATAATAGGTAGACATATTCCACATGGTATAATGAATATGCATCGTTCAGGCGTGGAATTGCCGTAAGAAGCACAACAGTCGACGTTTCGACCCTCTTATCATTGCAGGTGAATTAAAATCCTTGCTGTGGGGTCTTCATCAGGACAAAGGGGTAGGGGCAGGCAACCTATTATATAAAGGAAAATAAACTTAGATTACACTCTAGAGGGGTACCATTCCAGCCTCTTGATTTATCACAATGGTAGTGGGTGTAAGAGAACTGAGGGTTAAGAATCTAGTGTAACACATTGCTGCGGAAAATTGTGCCACATGGTAATTGTCACACGGATCACTAAGTATCTGAGAACATAATAATTTACGAACTAAACATTAACACACATGCTAGTGTTTCGAAAGTATGGGCAGCATTAATTCAGCAGGACATTATAGTCCAACTTGTGACTGACTATGGGGCCTCGAGTAGCAAGATACGAAAAGAGGCACAGAACAACAGGTGACACATGGCATATGGCTCGCATGACATAGTTGTTGGCTAATGTCTAGGGCACGTCAAGGCATTGTATTGTAAGTAAACGTACCACACGTATGAACAATACTTCTAATGGTCAGGAAAGGGTAATGGCGCCGTCAGGGTGTGGCGGTACCTAAATGACAAATATTACCGTTCATGAAAAACTGGGACACAGGGATGCGATAAAGGTGGGTATAGAGGTAGAAACACAAGGCTTACCAATCATTCCGCAAAAACGCTCACTTGTAGTTAGTTGGGTGAGGGGCGTTGTGGGGATTGACTACGGGTTTGATCTGCAAAAAACAATTTAAGACAAGAAGTTGGCCTAAAGTTCAGGGCACACCGGCCAGCCCCTGTTATCTAGGGCAGACATAAAGAACCGATGAATGGTGGATTGAGAGGTAAAAAAGCGAGGCTTACCAATCATTCTGAAAAACGCTCGCTCGTACTTATTTTGATGCGAGGCGTCGTTAGGAGTAAATCCGGAATCAATCTGTGAAAGACAAGTATGGAACAGGGAGTTGGCCTACAGCGCACAAACCGCCGGCAAAGCTCTGTTATCTAGGGCGGAAAATTACTCACGGAGTCGGGGCTGATCACGCTGCTCGTTTCAGAAGTGTAACGCGAGCACGATTTCCTGGATACTATTGTAACCATGGAGATCAGGTCACGTGATTGCGTGTTAGGAAAAGAAGCTGGAAGACAGACTCAGTCAGGGGAGAGTCGTGTCATTGAATATTATGGAAAGGTATGATTCATACAGTCTGATGTAACCGCATTGCTGGGGAAGATCAATATCACTGTTGCAATTGTAATACATTAAATTGAAAGAGTCCCAGTGGCATGGCATCCCTCTCTGACATGAGGGAAAGGCAGATGTCAAAATTCGGACAAGTGAATAAAGCATTTCTAAATACCAGGACACCTAAATTGCAATTGACATACTGATGTAAATATGAACAATTTAAATAGCAAGAGTCAAATTAGCATGGCGTACCTCTCAAACATGAGGGTAAGGCACATGTCGACAACTTTACAGATAAATTAAGCGTTTCAAAATTCCAAGAACAGTAAATAAGGAGGCCAACCATATATACTGATTTGCATTAAGCATTTTCGAAATTCAAAGAACAGTAAAATGAAAAATAAAAAATAAAAAATAAAAATAAGGATAATATTAATAATAAAAAGCAAGATTGACAAGGCGTACCTCTCTAGAATGAGGGTAAAGCACATTGCGCCAATCAGGTAAATCAATTTATGACAGAAGGTTGAAACCCATGCATATTGGGACACAGTGGGTGGACTGAGCGGTTCAGACATAGTACAGATAGGATGGAGTACAGTGCTTAGTGGACATGAGGGTAGGGCACAATCCAAGATCAAGTATGGTCTACATAGTGTACATAGTCTAAGCTCCTTGATCATGTCCATAGAGCAAGGGTAAGACAGTAACATTAGACATGAGATTATGTCATCGATTGATTGACCCACCCGTGGTACAGGATGCTACATCATGGCAAGGTGGCCAATTGGGAAAAGGAACTATCGTGTTCGTTTAGGCCAGTGCTGATTGAATCAAAGAAATAGATCCATTTCAATTCGCGGGTGTTGAGAATATCAGCGATATTCCCACCTCGTGGTCCTAAAGTTGCTTTTTCGATGACAACCCAGTGTAGACTTTCGGGGAGATGAGAGTTCAATTTAAAATGGTCTACTAGTGGTGCACCCAGTGTTTCGCAACGGATTCTGCTCATGTGTTGCAAGATCCGGGTTTTGACTTTTTGTTGCGTCTGCCCAATGTAGATTTTTTGACAGGGGCAGGTAATGGCATAGATGATGTTGTTTGAATTGCAGTTACTGAATGATTTTAGTTTTACTGTAAGGTGGTGGTGTTGGAATTCTTTGGTTTGAATTGCTGAGTCGCAGGCTTTGCAGTTCCCACATTTAAAATGGCCAGTGACCGGAGGTAGGTTCCACAGGGAGGTAATGGTTGGTTGCGTTTCAGAGGATAGAAA
>NC_136063.1:1692784789-1692814789 GCF_964261635.1 Lissotriton helveticus | reverse complement strand
CAAATTGCCCAGGACGGGCTCCATGGCTCTTGGGCAGTCGTCCCCCGGACGCGTCCGGGGCTCCATCCAGGCCGACGGCATGGCAGAGTGCCCGGGACGGGCTCCATGCGTCCCGGGCCTTCGTCCCCCGGGCGTCCGGGGCTCCATCCAGGCTGACAGCATGGCAGAGTGCCCGGGTCGGGCTCCATGGTTTTCAGGGTGGTCCTCCCCTGGGTGTCGGGGCGCTCCAGGCCAATGGCATGGAAAAGTGCCCAGGACGGCCTCCATGCGTCCCGGGCATTCGTCCCGGGACGGGGACGGGGGACAGGGTCGGGAGAGTCCAGGCGGCTTCACTTCCGTGTCCAGCCATCTGATCGCCCGGATTCCCTCGGCCATCTGGTCGCCCGGATCCCCTCGGGCATCTGGTCGCCCGCAACGCTTTCCTATGGGGCGACCAGATGGAAGAACTTCCCTGGAAGTCCCGATGAGGTGCCATTTGCCGCCCGGATCCCAGGGAGGGCTCCAGGAGGTCGGGTACATTCGCGCCTTGGGTCCCCTCTGTCACCTCGCGTGCACACATTACAAGAAAAGGGGGTAATTTTCCTCCGGATTACTAGGGAGAAGGGTACGCCCGGACACCCCTCCGAGGCTGGTGGTTCTCTGCCATGGGGACGAGATGGGCTATGCCTGGGCAACACCTCCCTAGGCCACCCGGGGCTTCCTTCCTCCAGGCCAACTGCATGTCAAATTGCCCAGGACGGGCTCCATGGCTCCTGGGCAGTCGTCCCCCGGGCGTCCGGGGCTCCATCCAGGCTGACGGCATGGAAAAGTGCCCAGGACAGGCTCCATGCGTCCCGGGCATTCATCCCCCGGGCGTCTGGGGCTCCATCTAGGCTGACGGTATGGAATAGAGCCCAGGTCGGGCTCCATGGTTTTCACGGTGGTCCTCCCCTGGGTGTCTGGGGGCTCCAGGTCAAATGCATGGAAAAGTGCCCAGGACGGGCTCCATGCGTCCAGGGCATTCGTCCCCTGGGCGTCCGGGGCTCCATCTAGGCTGACGGTATGGCAGAGTGCCCAGGTCGGGCTCCATGGTTTTCACGGTGGTCCTCCCCTGGGTGTCTGGGGGGGGCTCCAGGCCGAAGGCACGGAAAAGTGCCCAGGACGGGCTCCATGCGTCCCGGGCATTCGGCCCCCGGGCGTCCGGGGCTCCATCCAGGCTGACGGCATGACAGAGTGACCGGGTCGGGCTCCATGGGTCCCGGGCAGCCCTCCCCGGGCGTCCGGGGCTCCCACCGACAGGCCGACGGCATGTCAAAGTGTCCAGGACGGGCTCCATGAGTCCGGGACAGTCCTCCCCCGGGCGTCCGGGACACCCATCTCCAGGAGGCCAACGGCATTGGCAAAGTACCCAGGACGGGCTCCATGGGTCCCGGGCAGACCTCCCTCGGGCGTCCGGGGCACCCATCTCCATGAGGCCAACGGCATTGGCAAAGTACCCAGGACGGGCTCCATGGGTCCCGGGCAGACCTCCCCCGGGCGTCCGGGGCACCCATCTCCACGAGGCCAACGGCATTTGGCAAAGTACCCGGGAAGGGCTCCATGGGTCCCGGGTAGACCTCCCCCGGGCGTCCGGGGCACCCATCTCCACGAGGCCAACGGCATTGGCAAAGTACCCGGGAAGGGCTCCATGGGTCCCGGGTAGACCTCCCCCGGGCGTCCGGGGCTCCCACCTCCAGGCCGACGGAATGTCAAAGTACCCAGGACGGGCTCCATGGGTCCCGGGCAGCTTCCCCCGGGCGTCCGGGGCACCCACCTCCAGGCCGACGGCATGTCAAAGTACCCAGGACGGGCTCCACGGGTCCCGGGCATTCCTTCCCCAGGTCGTCCGGGCCCTAGAGCTCCGGTGGTCCAACCTGCGCCTGAGGCCCAGCCGGGGTCCAAGAGCCCTGCCTTGCGTGGGCAGGCAGTCAGGAACCCTACCGCGAAGGCTTGGGATGGATGGGGAGCTGGGAGTCCTTTCGATCCCGTCCCTCTGGTCGCCCGCGATGCTTTCCAATGGGGCGACCAGATGGCCGGGCTTCCCTGGAAGTCCCGATGAGGTGCCATTCGGCTCCCGGATCCCAGCTAGGGCTCCATGAGGTCGGGGTCTTTTACGCCTTGGGTTCCCTCTGTCACCTCGCGTGCACGGATTGCAAGAAAGGGGGGTAATTTCCCTCCGGATTACTAGGGGCAGGGTACGCCCGGACACCTCTCCAGGGCTGGTGGTTCTCTGCCCGGGGGACCAGATGAGATATGCCTGGGCAACACCTCCCCCGGGCGTCTGGGGGCTCCATTCTCCGGGCCAACGGCATGGCTCAATGCCCAGGACGGGCTCCACGTGTCCCGGACAGACCTCCCCTGGGCGTCCGGGGTACCCATCTCCAGGAGGCCAACGGGATGGCAAAGTACCCGGGAAGGGCTCCACGGGTCCCGGGCAGCCTTCCCCCGGGCGTCCGGGGCTCCCACCTCCAGGCCGACGGCATGTCACACTGCCCAGGACGGGCTCCATGGGCCCCGGACAGACCTCCCCCGGGCGTCCGGGGCACCCATCTCCAGGAGGCCAACGGGATGGCAAAGTACCCGGGAAGGGCTCCACGGGTCCCGGGCAGCCTTCCCCCGGGCGTCCAGGGCTCCCACCTCCAGGCCGACGGCATGTCACACTGCCCAGGACGGGCTCCATGGGCCCCGGACAGACCTTCCCCGGGCGTCCGGGGCACCCATCTCCAGGAGGCCAACGGGATGGCAGAGTAACCGGGAAGGGCTCCATGGGTCCCGGGCAGCCCTCCCCCGGGCGTCCGGGGCTCCCACCTCCAGGACGACGGCATGTCAAAGTGCCCAGGGCGGGCTCCACGGGCCCCGGGCAGCCCTCCCCCCGGGCGTTCGGGGCACACATCTCCACGAGGCCAACGGCGTTGCAAAGTACCCGGAAAGGGCTCCACGGGTACCGGGCAGTCCTCCCCCCGGGCGTCCGGGGCACCCATCTCCATGAGGCCAACGGCATTGGCAAAGTACCCAGGAAGGGCTCCACGGGTCCCGACCAGGCTTCCCACGGGCGTCCCGGGCACCCTCCTCCAGGCCGACGGCATGTCAAAGTGTCCAGGACGGGCTCCATGGGTCCCGGGCAGCCCGCTCCCGGGCGTCCGGGGCTCCCACCTCCAGGCCGACGGCATGTCAAAGAGCCCAGGACGGGATCCACGGGTACCGGGCAGTCCTCCCCCGGGCGTCCGGGGCTCCCATCTCCAGGCCAACGGCATGGCTCAATGCCCAGGACGGGCTCCATGGGTCCCGCGCAGGCCTCCCCCGGGCGTCCGGGGCAACCATCTCCATGAGGCCAACGGCATTGGCAAAGTACCCGGGAAGGGCTCCACGGGTCCCGGGCAGGCCTCCCCCGGGCGTCCAGGGCACCCACCTCCAGGCCGACGGCATGTAAAAGTGCCCAGGACGGGCTCCATGGGTCCCGGGCAGCCCGCCCCCGGGCATCTGGGGCACCCATCTCCAGGAGGCCAACGGCGTTGCAAAGTACCCGGGAAGGGCTCCACGGGTACCGGGCAGTCCTCCCCCGGGCGTCCGGGGGCTCCCTTCTCCAGGCCAACGGCATGGTTTAATGCCCAGGACGGGACGTCAAGTGGCCAGGACGGGCTCCATGCGTCCCGGGCATTCGTCCCGGGACGGGGACGGGGTGGGGAAGAGTCCAGGTGGCTTCACCTCCATGCCCGGCCATCTGATCGCCCAGATTCCCTCAGCCATCTGGTCGCCCGGATCCCCTCGGGCATCTGGTCGCCCGCAACGCTTTCCTATGGGGGGGGGACCAGATGGCCGAACTTCCCTGGAAGTCTTAATGAGGTGCCATTCGCCTCCCGGATCCCAGCGAGGGCTCCATGAGGTCGGGTTCTTTCACGCCTTGGGTCCCCTCTGTCACCTCGCGTGCACAGATTGCAAGAAAGGGGGGAATTTGCCTCCGGATTACTATGGGGCAGGGTATGCCCGGACACCCCTCCAGGGTTGGTGGTTCTCTGCCATGGGGACCAGATGGGCTATGCCTGGGCAACACCTCCCTAGGCCACCCGGGGCTTCCTTCCTCCAGGCCAACTGCATGTCAAATTGCCCAGGACGGGCTCCATGGCTCTTGGGCAGTCGTCCCCCGGGCATCCGGTGCTCCATCCAGGCCGACGGCATGGCAGAGTGCCCGGGACAGGCTCCATGCGTCCCGGGCCTTCGTCCCCCCCCGGGCGTCCGGGGCTCCATCCAGGCTGACGGCATGGCTAAGTGCCCGGGTCGGGCTCCATGGTTTCCACGGTGGTCCTCCCCTGGGTGTCGGGGCGCTCCAGGCCGACGGCATGGCAGAGTGCCCGGGATGGGCTCCATGCGTCCCGGGCCTTCGTCCCCCGGGCGCCCGGGGCTCCATCCGGGCTGACGGCATGGCAGAGTGCCCGGGACGGGCTCCATGCGTCCCGGGCATTCGTCCCCCGGGCGTCCGGGGCTCCATCCGGGCTGACGGCATGTCAGAGTGCCCAGGACGGGCTCCACGGGCCCCGGGCGTCCGGGGTTCCCTTCCCCGGGCCAGCGGCATGTCAGAGTGCCCAGGATGGGCTCCACGGGCCCCGGTCATCCGGGGCACCCTTCCCCGGGCCAGCGGCATGTCAGAGTGCCCACGACCAGTTCCACGGGTCCCGGGCAGTCCTCCCCCGGGTGTCCGGGGCTCCCTTCCCCGGGCCAAAGCATTTCAGAGTGCCCAGGACGGGCTCCACGGGTCCCGGACGTCCGGGGCTCCCTTCCCCGGGCCAACGGCATACAGGAGTGCCCAGGACGGGCTCCACAGGTCCCGGTCGTCTGGGGCTCCCTTCCCCGGGCCAACAGCTTGTCAGAGTGCCCAGGACGGGCTCCACGGGTCCCGGGCAGTCCTCCCCCGGGCCAACAGCAGGTCAGAGTGCCCAGGATGGGCTCCACGGGTCCCGGGCAGCCCGCCCCCGGGCGTCCGGGGGCTCCCTTCTCCAGGCCAACGGCATGGTTCAATGCCCAGGACGGGCTCCATGTGTCCCGGACAGACCTCCCCCGGGCGTCCGGGGCACCCATCTCCAGGCCAACGGCATGGCTCAATGCCCAGGACGGGCTCCATGGGTCCGGGGAGGCGTCCCATGCGCCTCCGGGCTTGGGATCCCCGGCTGGGTCCAGGGGCCCGGCCGGGCCCCGGGTCGGGTGCTCCGGCCCTGGTCCCTGTCTGTGGTAAATAAATAAATAATACCTCTATTTTTGAATGGATAAATGAATAACAGATAGCTCAATAAATAAGAGTCAAGATTCGAGGTAGTAGGAGTTTTGCAGGTTTAATACAGCATAAGGACAGGAACAGGACAACCTGCACAGGAATAGGATGGCAGCGCTGCCGGGGGCAGGATCGGAATCGGCGTGACATTTAATAACAATACACGAATATATATACTAAAACAGTTGCATTACAATACATATGATAGGCGGAGCAGTGGGTGTGGTCAATAGCAGTCGCGAAAGATAAGGGTGAAAAATGGGTGTAACAGGGGCGTATACATAGACATGTGATGCAAACGTAACAGAATATGTCATAAATGGGGCGGAAACATGGAGGGGGCTACCTAAGGAGCCGGGGACCTCTGACCTAATGGTGCGCGCAAACTGACAATGACGTGTTACTAGGAGAAGCTGGGGGCTATGAACTCTGTGCTAGGAGTAGAGACTGAAGTCTGGAGAGTCAAAGCGACATGTGCCTAAACAATATCTAGTATCTGATGTTTTAGAGAACATGTTGATATAATCCAAAAGTTATCGGGGTAAAGGCGAACAGACTCTAAGACTGGAGCATGCATTATTCTACATGTAGTGCGTGATGAAGAATATTAAATGACCATTAAATGCAGTATTTCTCTTACATGGAGACGTAAAGGCTAGACAATGACGGAAACTATTGATGCGATTCAGTAGCTTTGGAATGCAGAGAAGGAGGGCTGGACTGATAACTAGAATCATAACATACTCTTGGCAGACTCAGAGGCAGAGCCAGGCTGAGCCGGGCACTGTGAGGCAGGAAGTAAGTGAAGGGTCGAGGATACAGGTGGGGGCTGTATCGCTCCTCAGCGAGGCTCAGGAGACAGAAGCTGGATCTGGTGTCCAGGCCCTTTTGAGGCCTAGAAACGGGGACTTTACAATGGAATAACGTGCACACTGAGAAACGTGGCAACGTAGCTTTACATAGGCCTGATATTCGTAGTATTCACGAGAACTGGAACATATGCATATTAATCATGCACACATAACATATAATGGAGGACTCGTAGGGACACAGAACATGGCAAAATTTACTTTTCCACATTCCCTCCTTGTCACTACGTTTCCTTCAGGAAACATCAATATTCATGATACCATCTATCATTTCATACAGTATCATTTGCTCGTCTCGAATTTTCCTGGAACGGGATTTAGAACGGGACTTGGGACTAGGAATACAAGAGGTAGCACAAATGCCGCAAATCGCAGGGCCACATTGTATACAGAGGCAGCAGCTGAATATGATCGCTACTGCAATACCTAGAAAGGACAAGACTTTCCATCCCCAAGCGGAAATTATATTCCAGAACCAACCGGACCATGTCCAGGTGCCTGGATCTTGGTGTAACAGATGGGCAATTTTATGGAGTCTGGTTATAGCTGAATAAACAGACGGTGCGTTATTTGGAATGAAAATGCAGCAACTAGATCCGATGACTCTACAGGCCCCGCCCCTATCGGCCAATATGACGTCAAGGACGAGACGATTCTGTAAAACGACAAATCTCATAGCAGATTGCTCTTCAGTTAAGTTACCTAGAGCAGAGGCAGTCTCATTGACTACTGCTTCAAGGGTTCTGGTTAATCTACGAATTAGCTTACTATTCTGGATAGGTCCTATAAAAAAGAAGAAACCTCTATTGAAATCTGTATACTGTTCTAGGGCAGTTTCAGTATAATCGACAATGGGGGACTCCCTTCTATGTCTAATGTGTACTAGATGTGTGTTTCTATGATAATCAGATGGGGCTAGGAAAACAGGTGGCAGTAGGAAGGCAATGTAACAGGTTCCCTCCCAATCGAGGGGCAGACGAACATATGCGGTCTGACCACAAATAAAATAAGAATGGCGTGAAGCTTTGAAAATAGATTTCCCACTGTCACTATATTTGACAATAGTAGTACAATCGCTATGTCCTACATGTACGGAACCATTATTTCGGACACATAATTCGCCTTTGACTGGTAATACTGAAATAGCAGGTAAGTCTGGAGTGGAATCAGACTGAACATTCAGGACCATGAAATTCGAAGAATAATTACCTAAATTGTAAACTTCATTTTCTAGATCTAACCCTGTTCTGTGGGGAAGACCTTGCTTGTCTGGGAAACATGTACTGTTAAGAAAAGACATATCTGTTGAAGATGACGTTAACGTGGACCATGCTTCACACGAACCATTATGTGAAAATGGATAAGGAAAGAGTGGCAGAACTCCCTTCGGTGTCTGAAAAGGGGGGAGTCGACCACACACCCAACAATTAGTGGCATTGCTGGTCTGGTGTGAATAATGTAACATGCGGATGAAAGAATTGTTACGCATAGCGAGGCGGTAAGAAAGTTCATGAGGAGGCAGATCACTAAACGTGTGCTCTACTGTAGCATTAGAGGACTTATTTACATGAGAAACTGGAAAATACAAGTAAAATGCATAACTGGTGCAGGAAATCATAATGCTGAGAAATAATATGAAACATAGAAAAACGATACATCGGATTGAGTTTTGACTAACTCTCTCACTATGGGGGTCTATTTTATACATGTCAGAAACCGGTCTAACCGTTTCACCTAGGGGAGGACTTAGACAATCAAACTGGCTGACTTATTTTACTAGACCTTAACTTAAGCTTATACTCCTGTTGCGGAGTTTTCTCTAACAGGGAGGGTGCAGTATCATTGTCTTTTGCGGGACAGTCCTTAAGAATAGTACTTTGGCAGTCCTTTGAATCCTGGGAAATGTTCTTTGAAACTGGTTTCAATCCATAAAATTTCTTGATGTGCGAAAGATGCACCCAGCCTTTGCGTCCCTCCAACTTCACGGCTGTGCGGGTGGCCAGGAGGACCTGTCGGGGCTCCTTCCAGCGAGGCTCCAGCGGACTTGAGCGATCGAAATTTCGCACTAGGACCATGGATCCGGGAACGATTTCATGCGGTGCCACCTCGGTATTGTCTGGAAATGCGGCGGCAACCTGTGAACGACAAGAGTTGAGGGCAGACATCAAGGAAGCTAGGTAATCTGTCAGCATATTACTTGAAACATCGGTAATACTTCGGGGTCTAGGAGTACCCCACATGTTAGGGGGGCGGCCGAAAACGACCTCATACGGGGACAGACCTGATCTGGAATGTGCGACCATGCGCATATAGAACAGGGCAACTGGCAGAGCTATTAGCCAGTCCACACCTTTCTCTTGACAAACTTTTGCAATTCGGATTTTCAGGGTCTGATTATGTCTCTCTACAAGACCGGCTGCTTCAGGATGGCGTACACAATGGAACTTCCACTGGTACCCTAACAAAAGGGACACGTGTTTCATGAGTTCAGATGAGAATGGCTGGCCGTTGTCAGAATATACGACTCTAGGGAGTCCGTAACGGGGGAAGAACTCACGAACCAACTGCTTGGCAGTGGTCGCGGCTGTGTAATCTGGGACTGGATATGCCTCCGTCCACCTGGACAAAGCGCATACAACTACAAGGACATACTTGAAACCTCGACATCGCTCCATCTGAATGTAATCCATCTGGAGGACTTCAAAAGGGTGGTCAGGGGGCTGGAATCCACCTTGTTCCACCGGGACACTTTTACCTGGATTAAACTGGCAACATATCATACAGGTACGGACTTTCTGCTTGGCTGCAGCTCGTAAATGCTTGTTGAACCAAATATTCTGGATACTGTCTAACATAGCTTTTTCTCCTAAATGTGCTGGACTATGTGCGGTATTGATAATGACTTGAACCATGGAGTCGGGGAGAAACCATGTGGTTCTACCCTTTGTTAACCATCCTTGATCTGTCTGGACCCCTCCTTGTTCGGACCATTTCTTGATTTCATCGGGAGTAGCATGTAACTGGATATCTATGACATCTTGAGTAGGGTCCTTAACTGTCATACATGTAGTCGGATCTGGAGTGTATGTCGGTGTCTTATTAACTGGAATGTCTGGTGTCTGTGCTGTAAGCTTGGCTGTGCGATCTGCTAGGTCATTACCTTGAGAAATAGTGTCAGTAACCTTCGTATGTGCTTTGCACTTCATGATAGCAATGGATGTCGGTAAATGTATGGCATCTAACAGAGCCTGAATAAGGAGACCATGCTGAATCTTGGTTCCATGAGAAGTCATGAAACCTCTCTCTTGCCAGAGCACTCCGAAGTCGTGTACAACTCCAAATGCGTAACGTGAATCTGTGTAAATATTAACTTTCAGGTTCTTGGCGTGTATGCAGGCTTGAGTCAGAGCAACTAGCTCCGCTGCTTGAGCAGACAGGGTGTCAATGCGGTGTGTTTCAATAACTTCAGTGTCAGTAGTCACTGCATACGCGGCTACTAGTTCTCCTGTACTTGTTCTCATACATGAACCATCCACATAAAGTGTCAGGTCGGGATCTGGTAATGGAATATCTGTCAGATCTTGTCTTGGCTTTGTCATGATGTTAACTACTTCCACACAGTCGTGTGTGGCAGAATTCGAAGTAACTGATGGTAACAATGTAGCAGGATTTAAAACGTTGCAGCGTCTGATTTCTATGTGTGGCTGGAACAGTGTCAATTCATAACCTGTTAAACGTGCAATTGTCAAGTGCTGAGTTTGTGTTCGGTTTAAAAGAACTTCCACGGAGTGTGGAACTTGTACTGTCAGGGAGTGTCCTAAGACTATGGAATCACTTTGTCTGATAGCTAGTGCTGTGGCTGCAACTGACTTAAGGCACGCAGGCAGAGCCTGGGCTACAGGATCTAATGTGCTCGAAAAATAAGCACAGGGCTTGTATTGTCCTGCTTGATCTTGTGTGAGAACAGATAATGCTGTACCTTCACGTTCAGTGACAAAAAGTGTAAAAGGCTTACTGTAGTTCGGTGTTGCTAGAACTGGGGCTTGACATAGGGCTTTCTTTAACTCATTGAAACTGAGTGTATGTTCAGATGTCCAAGGGAGGACAGTCGATACGGCTGCCTCCTGTGTCGTTAACTGTATCAGTGGCTTGGCTAGAAATGCATACTGAGGAATCCATTGTCTGCAATAAGAAGTGAGGCCAATAAAAGCACGTACCTCCTTCTGGGTCCTTGGCTGAGGAAGACTCGCTATTAACTGGATTCGGTCTGGTGTCAACTGCCTACCCCACTTGGACAGTAAGTGGCCTAAATAGATCACTTGCTGGACACAGAATTGAAGCTTCGAAGGGGACACCTTGTGCCCCATCTCGGCTAGGAAATACAAGACTGTAAGGGATGCTCGCTCGCAAGCACATTCAGAACGGGCTGTGATCAGTAGATCATCGACATACTGGAGCAGGGCAGTGTCAGTTGGCATGTGAATGTTGTCTAGTTGTCTCTTGAGTGCTTGACTGTAAATACTAGGACTTTCTGTGAAACCTTGAGGAGCGCGTGTGAACATATAGCTCCTTCCATTTAAACAAAATCCGAAAAGAAACTGGCTGTCTGGATGAATGGGGACACTGAAAAACGCGTTCTTGAGGTCTATGACTGAAAAAAATGAAGCTTCAGAATCAATGGCTGTCAACAGGGAAGAGATATCTGGGACAACTAGGTACTGGGGAATAATACATTTATTAAGTTCTCGGAGATCAATCACTAAACGATATACTGGAGGTGCATTTGGATCAGTACGTTTCATGACTGGAATGATCGGAGAATTGCATACATTGGAGTCAGTTTCTACAACTACTCCTTGAGCCATGAGCTCGTCAATAATTTTGGATAAGGCTGCTACAGCCTCAGGTGGCAATCTGTACTGTCTGATTCGTGGCAGGACTACACCTGGCTTGAGAGTCACACGATGGGGTGTGATTTGCATAAAGCCAACATCAGTTGGACCTTGCGCCCATAGATGCTGCGGAACATTGGACAATCTCGGATCAAAATCTCGTAATACATAGTGACCCTTGAAGTCACGTAGGAACAATCGTATTCCCTCTGGGGAACAGCATATAACTGCACCTAACTCTTTCAGTGTTTTAATGCCTAATAGATTCTCTGGGCATGACTTAGTAAGTAACAGATCAGTAGTGCGGGACAATGGACCTACTTCTAGAGTAACTGGCTTTGAAATTTCATTTACGATAGGTTTTCCTGAAAATCCAAGGGAAACATTTCTTGAGCCTGAGAGCGGAGCGCCTGGAACTTCGGCGTGACTTATAGTGGTCCTACTTGCCCCTGTATCAATCAGAAACTTTCTGTCTTTCCCTAATACTTGACTATGAACATAGGGACCTTCTTGATCTACAGGTATCTCGATGAGAGGCAAGCCTACCTCCCTCTCTAGGCTGTTTCATGAATATGGCTGATACTCTGGATACTCAGACTGTGCATACTGGTACATCTGCTGTGTAACATGCTGTGTTGCAGCGATAGGCTGCGGTGCTGTAACTGTCTGTGGTGCATTCTGTGACTGAGGAGTCTGTGTAACTTGTTCTTGTCTAGGCGGACGTGGTCTTTCTTTAGTCTTACCGGTAGCTATGTTGTGTTTCAGAACTGCACACTCGTTTATAAAATGACCTGGCTGTTTACAATAATTGCAGTTTCCTTTAACGGGAACTGCAGGATGACTGGCTTGATTCGGACCCCTTTTCTGACTGTCTTGAGGAACGGATTGTGCAACTAGTACTTTCATTTTCGTGTCTTTCATACGTTTTCTCTCGTGATCTTGCTCTTCTCTGATTCTATTCTGGTGATATTGAAGCATCTGTAACATCTGGGACGGGGTATTAGCTTGCCAGGTACTTTCGACTTTCAAAACTCGGTTTTTAATTTGTGGACTTGAATTCTCGACTAATTTAGTAACAAAAAGATGAGGGTATGATTCACTACTTGTCTTGAGGCCACTGTTTATAATAAAACATTTCTCAAATCTGGAATAATAATCACTAATATCTTCATCTTGTTTCTGTTTACAGGCTGAGATTGCATCCCAGTCTTCCTTTTTAGTTGCTAATAGTCTGGGCAAAACTTGTATTAACAGTTCAGGTAATTCTTTACATTTATCTCCAAGACCGGTACCTGGTACTCGTGCCTTATCTTCAGCTTCTAGAACTGCCCAATCGATCTTTTTCTCTCCCACCTCCCATTCTTTTTCTTTGAGTTTCTCATATACCCCTGCGGGCAACAAGACTTTTAACATTTTAATAATATCTGGATACGTGTATTCTCCCATACGGAGCATGTCTTTTAATTCTCGGTGGAACCCTGCTGGATCTTTATCATGACAGGGAATTAACTTTTTCATCTCTAAGAGTTCCATCTTTGTGATAGGGGTGTAAACAAACACTCGTTGCATTTCACCACCCTCTGTCTTAACTGGATGCACTTCTCGTAACGGATTCTGTCTGTCTATGTAAAAGGGTTTACTTTCTGGAGGTGAGACATGAACAAAATGCGGGTTCAAAAACGTTCTGTATTTGTGGCGCTGTTCTAGAATGACACTAATCAAATCGGTACCTAAACCTTTCCATCTATACTGGAGTAACTCATTCAGGACATCGTGTAACGGACCTGGATCAGAATGTTGACCCTCATACAATGTAATGAGGTGCTGGATCATATACATACCCACCAGTCGTTGCTCGGCTGGGGGCATTTTCAGAAACATTTGTGCCACTATTTCGTCTGGAAAAGTGGTAGAATCAGTAATCCATCGGACTGCTGATCGGACTAGTTCTTGTTCATGCATAGTACTTAACTCGCTATAACCGATTCGTGACTTCAGAATGTGATCGGTAGCTTGAAATACTTGTTCCAGAGAACCTTGTTCTGGTGCTGGATGATGTAAAACTGACTTGTGTTCTAGGCGTAAATGGCGATCTGGAAATCTAGATTTTCCTACATACGCTATTCTGGCGGGATTCTCGTCGTCTACCTCTTCTGTAGAAGAGTCATTTTCTTTCTCGCTTACTTGTGCTTCTTTACATTGTTCGTGTACCCTTATTATTTCTTTACGAATCTTCTTGTACATACTCTCTATACTACTGATGGTCTTATGCTTACCCTCGGCTATATTATCACTCCACCTTGTCAGGATTTTCATTTCGGCTCGATCTTTGGTCGGATAATCTTGTTCCCTTATTAGACAATTAATCAGAAACTTTAATATCATGAGCTGGACTTCAACTTTTCTTTGGCACATGACGTCACTAATACTTTCTGGATCATTCCCTGTACGGATGAAACGATATATTCTGTCTAGATCTTCTTTCATATCTGGTAGGGTGACTAGATACTCGGTCACCTTTCTCACGCGTAATGAATATAAAACCATATTATCCTCGCCTGGGACTGGATCATAGCCACATTCATTAAGTGCTTTTCTTATTTCTGCAACAGACTGATACCTGGGCGTACGCTGTGACGCTTGTGCATGTAATTCGGCTAACGTTAAACGCTTGTGTGGCGGCGGGGTTTGAGGAGGACCTCCCCCTGCGGCCCCTAAACTAGAGTCGTCTACTGATGCTCTTCGTCCTGGCAGAGTGGGAAATGGAAATGCAGGCTGGACTTGTATGGCGGGCTGGACCGGGGGTACCGTAACAGGTACTCCGGTGTCTGGAGGAGCGGGAAGTGCCTGGTTTACAGGGACTGGCGGAGTAGCAACAGGATTTGCATATTCTGGGACTGTGTCGTCCAAATAGGACGAAATGAAAATATCAGCTGCGGTCGGTTTGTGACGTAGCTTGAGCGGAACTAATGGTGGCGGGAAATTACTGGATGCCTCTGGGGTCGCTTTTGGCAAGCCCTCGGCAAGAAGAGGATACATACCCTTGATGAGGGCATGCCTCTGTCTGTCTGACTGTTCGGTTTTAACTCGTTCACCAATCTCGATTAATTCCCTTTCTTGGGCTCGTTCTAAGGATTCTCGACTTATTTCTGACTTTCTGATTTCTTTTTCGGTTCTTTTATGAGATTCTTTGCGCCATAACTCAATGGCATCTTTCTGTGACTGTCTGGCTTTCTTTTTCCATAATGCTTCTTCTACTCTCATGATGCACTCGGCATCCCATGTACCCGATACGGGCCATCTATACTTTTCTTCTAACTGTTTGGTATACTCTACCCATAAATCTAGATATAGTATGGCACTTATGCCATGCTTTTGATACATAAAATGACCTGGACTGTCCCTAGGCGGGACAGGAACTGCTGCTTCTAGCAGACCTTTTCTGGTTTTTAACTGACGCAGTTTTGAAAATAGCGGCATGACTGAACTATAATCTGGACACAACACAATACACAATAAACACAATAATTACTTCACACTCATACCACGACATTAAAATACATGAATAACATTCAGAATAACAGTTCGAACAGAATACTACCTGGAATACGGAAAACAGAATACATGAATTTTCTCGAGAACAGAACTGACTAGAACAGAAACTAGATGCACTGCTGAAACAGTACGAAACTTACCGGTCTCATACAGAGACACGTCAGGACCCGCATCCACCGAAGTGGACACTTCGTTTTGTGGGCCTGTGTACCACCAACCCACAGACCAGAGTCAATTAGATTGACCCTGTCTAGATACTACCCCAGCAACGGTACTCACCGGGCAGCAAGAACGGAAGGCCTCGGACTGGACTGGACTGCTTCGACGCCGGACGGACGAACTTCGGACTTCTGTTACGGGTGGGCCTCCGGATACCTCGGACCTTGGACTCTCGGCTTGGGCTCTGGTCGGGACTCGCCGCGTTCCTCCACCGTCTCGTCTGGATGCTGGACCGCCTCCTCCGTCTCCTCCGTGGGCCTGAGGGATACTTAAAGCAGAAATATCTGCCGGTGCGCAGAAGAGTTCCGTCACGACTGCAGAGGGTCAGGGGGCCGGCGTGGCTTCACCGACGCGTGGGGAAAGGGCAAGTCCCTGTTCGGGCGCCATTATGTGGTAAATAAATAAATAATACCTCTATTTTTGAATGGATAAATGAATAACAGATAGCTCAATAAATAAGAGTCAAGATTCGAGGTAGTAGGAGTTTTGCAGGTTTAATACAGCATAAGGACAGGAACAGGACAACCTGCACAGGAATAGGATGGCAGCGCTGCCGGGGGCAGGATCGGAATCGGCGTGACATTTAATAACAATACACGAATATATATACTAAAACAGTTGCATTACAATACATATGATAGGCGGAGCAGTGGGTGTGGTCAATAGCAGTCGCGAAAGATAAGGGTGAAAAATGGGTGTAACAGGGGCGTATACATAGACATGTGATGCAAACGTAACAGAATATGTCATAAATGGGGCAGAAACATGGAGGGGGCTACCTAAGGAGCCGGGGACCTCTGACCTAATGGTGCGCGCAAACTGACAATGACGTGTTACTAGGAGAAGCTGGGGGCTATGAACTCTGTGCTAGGAGTAGAGACTGAAGTCTGGAGAGTCAAAGCGACATGTGCCTAAACAATATCTAGTATCTGATGTTTTAGAGAACATGTTGATATAATCCAAAAGTTATCGGGGTAAAGGCGAACAGACTCTAAGACTGGAGCATGCATTATTCTACATGTAGTGCGTGATGAAGAATATTAAATGACCATTAAATGCAGTATTTCTCTTACATGGAGACGTAAAGGCTAGACAATGACGGAAACTATTGATGCGATTCAGTAGCTTTGGAATGCAGAGAAGGAGGGCTGGACTGATAACTAGAATCATAACATACTCTTGGCAGACTCAGAGGCAGAGCCAGGCTGAGCCAGGCACTGTGAGGCAGGAAGTAAGTGAAGGGTCGAGGATACAGGTGGGGGCTGTATCGCTCCTCAGCGAGGCTCAGGAGACAGAAGCTGGATCTGGTGTTGTAGGAGAGTAGGGTCTGCAATCCTATGATCACCCAGATTTTTGCTTTTTGCTGCACTGGTTTACGACTTTCCCTGGCTGTGGGCCTGCTAATCAGACCCACAGCCTAGCTGTTCTCTCTATCCAAATTGTACTCAGGTACTGAATTGGCACTGGGCCCTCTCCAAGTCCCTGTACCCAGGGCTGAGGTGCACCCAGAAGTCTCCCAGGGGCTGAAGCATGTATTATGCCACCCCTGGATTGACTAACTAAAACTGACACAACTGGCTGCACGACAGCTGGGGCAAGGTGGTGTACTCACCCCTTGCTTTAGATATAGTATACCTATATCTAACCCTAAAATGGACACACAGATCTCCTATCAGTCACTCCTATGGCAGGCCTTAACAATCCTGAAGGCAGAGTGCTTGGAATCGTGTGAGATGGTGCTCTGGCATGAGCTGAGCCTGTCTGCGGCTTTCGGGATCCATCCCTTAGCCGTTTCCATGATATCGCATACCATATACTCTTAAGTGCATTATAATCCTCGCGGTTATGTGCCAACTCTGGTATCGCTTTATCAAAACATGTCGAGTAAGGTGTCATACGAATTGGAATACTAACCCCTCGCCAATTCTGGTGACGGGGTTAGCATTCCACCCTTCTAGAGGGACACGACATGCATGTAACCTATAACCCGGTTAAAAGTCAGACAGAGCCTTAGCATCCACAAAATGGATGCGGCCACCGAGACACAAGTCTGCCCTCCTGCTGCTGGGAGTCCTCCCAGAGCAGGAGCTAAGGACAAAGGGTTTCCTGCCAGGGGCGGTGCCAGCACCGTCCCAGACAGGGTTTTGTGTATTGTAGGTAGGCAGGGCTTTAGAGGAAGGTGACTGCACATGGCACCCCGGTGCTCACTGTGCATAGGCTGGCTGGAACCAGTTCCAGGGGCACTCCAGCCCCTGGCCTGGGGAAAAGCCCGCCAAGGAAGTGGGTGTAACCACCCCCCTCCTGGTCCCACCCATAGGGCAGGACCTAGTCGCGTGCCAGCCCCCTTTTCCCAGATAAAGGTAGAGACTGGCCCCCTTCCAAATCAGATCATCTTTGAATCCTGAAACTACTTTCTGCGAAAGGAACTCAAGACTTCTTCCTAAGATTTCTCCCTTGTGACTAAGGAGTAGTCACCCTGCATCCGCAGGCACCATCTAAGAACACTGCGGTCTGCTGCAAGTCCTTCCTCCGGAATCCGACTGCCCAGCTCGACGAGAACCGGCTTCCCTGGCACCTCTGACCTCTACCTGCATCATCAGTCACGCTGAGATTCGTGGGTGTGACGAGACCTCGAGGGACCGGCCATCTTCAAGACTGCACGACTTCTTTCCAGCAAGCCCGCCGAGTGAATTCCTGGTGAGTGCTTTGGGGTCTGAGAAGCCCCCACCCTGAGCAGCTCCAGCACCGAAGAGCAGCCCCCCAGCATCTCCACGATCTGCGTGGGGCCCTTCTGCTTTTTACTGCTCACCGCGTTGTTTGGCTACTAGCCCGCTGGCTTGTGGCCTTCCTGACAACGCCCGACGACATTTCTGCTGCTGGTCTGGTTGCTCCAGACTGGCCCTTGCTTCCCTCCATCTGAGAAGTATCCTGGACCCTCCTGGTCCACTCAAGACGCCATTTTAGGTCCACCGCGTGGGCCTTGCATTTGCCAAGACTTGTTGCCCAATCCTGGGTCCAGCGACGTCGACAGCAAGAACCTTCGTGGGACAGCTCGCACCTCCATCCTGGTCGCCGACAACGCCTCCTGGTCCGAGAGACTGCAGAGCCCAGCAGCGCCCACTCACCTGACTGCGGTGACTTCGCCCGGTGCCATCCTGGTGCCCACTTAATCACTGGCTAGTGATTCAAGAACTTGGTCCCCTCTGCTTTCAGGTTTTCTTCTTCCTTGATCCAGGCTTGGATCCATCGAACTTTTCTTCACTGGTCGCCTGCCAGCAACTTCTTCCTTCCAGGCTCCTGGTCCGGCAACGAGATCCCCGACGTCTTTTCAGACCTATGCAGCTGCAGCCCCTGGGCTAGGTAACTTCGGCACTTCGGTGTCCCAGCATAGCCTCACTATCCTAGGGTCAGGATCCACTGTCGTTTTCTTCCTACCAGGTCGGGTTCGCCCGTGAACACTAACTTTGCCTTTACTAGCCTCCATAGACTTTGTCCCGCATCCCGCGTGAGAGTGCACACTCTGCACCCGAGTCCCCTGGGTCTCCTAGTAGTAATCTAACGATTCCCTAGTCCAGTCCTAGCGATTCCAAAGCCTATTAGAACTGTTACTTACCTGCTAGTAATTCGCATTCCACTTTTAAAGTATATGGTTTTTCGTGCCCCTAACGTGCTAACTTAAGTATTTTCGTAAGAGTTTTGTTGTGTGCCGAGCACCCTGTCCTCATAAAGAGTACAGGGTTGTTGTGATTCTAATAAATACATTGTTTATTTTCATAACACTTGTGTGGTGTCCTTTCACTGGGTGTTCAAGGGGTAATGTGATGGTAAAACAGCTGGCTTAACACGCCCTCTAGAGTCTTAGCCTTAGACTGCTCGTATCCATGCTACTAGGATAGCTGGTCTATAAGGTTGACTTACAACCAATCATCAATAAGGGTTGTTTGGACTGATATATAGTGATCACTAGAATAGTGAGCACTGCACATCAGGCCAACTTCTCACATTGGTGAGCAGCGGTTGGGATTTGAGCTTGCTGTTGTTTTACCACACATGCCCTAAGAATATCTTGTGAAAGATCACATAAGTACTAAAGGTACATATAACTTAGCTTAGAATACTCTGAGTTCTACTGAACCAGCTGTTGTAGCTCCTAGGGCCTAGCACACCCTAAACTACAACTCTAGCAAGGGATCAGTAGGCAAACATATAGTGTAGGTAAGTGCACCACTTACACCTCACTAGAAAAGCATGTCTACCCAGGGAGAATCTACTGAGACTCCCCTGGTCAGTGTTGACCCTCCACAGGTCACTTCAAGATATGCAGCTCTCAGTTTCCAGGAGATGAGACAAATCTGTGTCTCCAGAAAACTGAAGCAGGGGTCTAACCCCACCACTCCCTTTCTGATAGGTCTCTTAGAGACATATGATGCCAGAAAGCTTTCTCAGTTACATGAGAACATGCCAGCCTTAGAGGGAACCTCTGGGGATCCAGATCTCCCCAACACTGATTCAGCAGTTGAGGAGGAGGATCAGGAGGTACTCTCTGGGGATGAGGTAGACAAAGGTCTTGAGGTAGTCAGAAGGCTAACTAGGACCAACTTAGACTTACTTGGGCTAGGATCTGGGGGCCCCCCAGTACTGACCCGAAGTGGGCCTAACCTTGGAGTTAGGAGGGATAGATCTCTTTCTAGGGACTCCAATAGATCTCTGCACTCTAATGCCTCTTCTCAGGGGAGAAGGAATCCTCCACAGAGGAGATTTACTTCCCCCCAGAGAAGAGAGCATGAAGCTAGGATGAGACAAGCTGAACTGAGGATTGAAAGGGAAGAAATTGCCCTGGCCAAAGAGAAGCTTGCCCTGGCAAGAGAGCAGCAGATGAGTGGGCTAGCTCCCACTGGTGGCAGCAATCTCCCAAGAGATAGAGAGAAGGGTTTAGATACTAAACACCTGACTAAAATAGTGCCCCCCTTTAAGCAAGGGGATGATATCCAGAAATGGATGGCTGCTCTGGAGAGGGCCTGCACTGTGCAGGGCATTCCCCAGAGTCAGTGGGCAGCTATACTGTGGCTCTCCTTTGATGGTAAAGGTAGAGATAAGCTCCTCACTACAAGAGTGGAGGATGCTAACAATTACCAGGTCCTGAAGAATACACTGGTTGATGGGTTTGGTTTAACCACTGAGCAGTACAGGTTGCTGTTCAGAGACACCCAGAAAACTCAGTCTCAGGACTGGTCTGATTTTGTGGATTGTGCCACTAAGGCTTTGGAGGGCTGGTTGCTGGGTAGCAAGGTTACAGATTACACAGGATTGTATAATCTAATGATGAGAGAACAAATTTTGAACAATTGTCAGAACCAGTTGCTGCACCAGCACCTTGTTGATTCAGATCTGACCTCTCCCCAAGAATTGGGAAAGAAGGCAGACAAATGGGTCAGGACAAGGATCAAGCAGAACCAGAACCAGAACCAGGGTGGTCAGAAGAAAGCAGACCAGAAGGGTAATGTTAAGAATGAGCAAAATGACCAGAAGTCTTCACCAGGTCCCCAACAAACCAAAGAGGGTGGGGGTCAGGCTTCCCAGAAGAAGAAGACTCAAGAAGGCCAGTCAAAAAGGTGGTGCCAGTACTGCAAAAGTAAATCTCACTGGTTTAGTGAGTGCACCAAAAGAGGAGGACAAACTCCTGCCACTACAGCTCCTAAAGCAACTGCACCCCCTAGTACAGTCAGTAGTGGTAGTGTCACTCCCAAGGCATTAGTTGGGTTAACCTTGGGTACTGAGGGGTCTGACAACTTAGTTGGCACACTCACTCAGGCTGTCCTTGTCTGTACAGGGGATATGGATATGTCCCCTGAAATAAGTCCCAATACTTTGGGCAAATACAGGCAGACACCTTTGATTAATGGCAAGATGGCTCAGGCCTATAGGGACACTTGTGCCAGTGTCACCATGGTGACACCTAACTTTGTGGACCCTGGACAGATCATGCCAGGTACTGATTTCCTGGTGACCAATGCCAGCAATGTCACTACTAGTCATAGTGTGGCAATTGTGGCTTTCTCCTGGGGTGGAGTGAAGGGACAAAAGAAAGTTGTAGTCAGTTCAGACCTCCCAGTTGATTGTTTGTTGGGCAATGATTTGGAGTCATCACAATGGTCAGAAGTGGAGCAGAGGACTCACATGGAGATGTTAGGCTTGCCAGCACATGTGCTTGCTGTGACTAGGTCACAGGCCAGAAGATGCCCCACTGAACAGGTGCTGGATCCTGAAACTATGGACCAGACACCTCCCAAGAAGAAGAGCAGTAAGGGTAAGGCTTTGCCTTCCCCCTTGCCCCAGGTTGAGGATCAAGTCTCTGAGGAGGCTGATCTAGAAGAGCTGAGGGAAACTGAGCCTAAAGAGCTTGAACTTGATCAAGTTGAGTTTCTGGGCTCAGGGGGACCCTCCAGAGCAGACCTGGGGAAGGAACAGTTGAGCTGCCCTTCCCTTGAACCCCTCAGACAGCAGGCTGCTGCTGAGGCTGCAGGGAATGCCACAGGTGCCCACAGGGTATACTGGGAAGATGGACTCCTGTACTCTGAGTCAAGAGACCCCAAGCCTGGTGCAACCAGGAGGCTGGTCATCCCCTTGTCTCTGAGAGGTTTCCTTCTCACCTTGGCCCATGAGATTCCCCTTGCAGGTCATTTAGGTCAGACAAAGACTTGGGACAGGCTTGTCTCACACTTTCACTGGCCCCATATGAATGAGAATACCAAGGAGTTTTGTCGCTCATGTGTCACTTGCCAAGCCAGTGGTAAGTCAGGTGGCACAACAAAGGCCCCCCTCATACCACTACCTGTGGTGGGGGTTCCCTTTGAAAGAGTGGGGATTGACATTGTTGGTCCAATGGAACCCCAGACAGCATCAGGACACAAGTTTATACTGGTGGTGGTGGACCATGCCACCAGGTATCCTGAGGCTATTCCCCTTAGGACCACTACAGCCCCTGTAGTGGCAAGAGCCCTAGTTGGAGTGTTCTCCAGAGTGGGTTTCCCTAAGGAGGTCGTTTCTGACAGAGGTACAAACTTCATGTCAGGATATCTGACTGCCATGTGGAAAGAGTGTGGTGTGAACTACAAGTTCACCACACCCTATCATCCACAATGCAATGGGCTTGTTGAGAGATTCAACAGGACCCTGAAAGGGATGATTCATGGACTACCTGAACCTCTTAGGAGAAGATGGGATGTCCTGATCCCCTGCCTCTTGTTTGCTTACAGAGAGGTCCCACAGAAGGGGGTTGGCTACAGCCCTTTTGAGCTTCTGTATGGGCATCCTGTAAGAGGACCCCTGTGTTTGGTGAAGGAAGGATGGGAGAGACCTCTCAAAAAGCCTGCAACCAACATAGTGGACTATGTACTTGGTCTCCGCTCCAGGATGGCTGAGTATATGGAGAAGGCATCTAAAAACCTTGAGGCCAGCCAGGAACTCCAAAAAGCTTGGCATGACCAAAAGGCTGTACTGACTGTGTACCAGCCAGGACAGAAGGTGTGGGTGCTGGAGCCAGTGGCCCCAGCAGCTCTGAAAGACAAATGGTCTGGGCCCCACACCATCATTGAGCAAAAGGGAGAGGTTACCTACTTGGTGGACCTTGGAACTCCCAGGAGCCCTCTCAGAGTGCTCCATGTTAACAGGCTCAAGGCATATGTTGACAGGAAGGACATGAGCTTGCTCAAGGCCACAGATGAGGGACAGGAGGAAGAGAGTGACCCTCTCCCAGACCTGCTCACTCAGAATCCTGATGATGGGTCAGTTGATGGTGTTGTCTTTTGTGGCAGCCTCACTGAACATCAGCAACAGGATTGCAGGCAAGTTCTGCAATCCTTTCGACATATGTTCTCTCTGACACCCAGCCAAACTGATTGGTGTACCCATGATGTTGACACTGGAGACAGTCTGCCTGTCAAGAGTAAAATCTACAGACAGCCTGATCATGTTAGAGACTGCATCAAAACTGAAGTGCAGAAAATGTTGGAACTGGGAGTCATTGAGCCCTCAGATAGCCCTTGGGCTAGCCCAGTAGTTCTAGTGCCAAAACCTCACACCCAGGGTGGTAAGAGAGAGATGAGGTTTTGCGTAGACTACAGAGGCCTCAATGCAGTCACTAAGACTGATGCCCACCCAATACCAAGAGCAGATGAGCTTATAGATAGATTGGCTTCTGCCAACTTCTTAAGCACATTTGATTTGACAGCTGGGTATTGGCAAATCAGGTTAGCTGAGGAAGCCAAACCTAAGACAGCATTTTCTACCCCTGGAGGGCATTATCAATTTGTGGTAATGCCCTTTGGACTGAAAAATGCACCTGCCACCTTCCAAAGGTTGGTGAATCAAGTCCTCACTGGGCTGGATGACTTCTGTGCAGCTTATCTTGACGATATTGCTGTCTTTAGCTCCACCTGGGAGGATCACCTGGTCCACCTGAGGAAAGTGTTAGAGGCCCTGCAAAAGGCAGGCCTCACTATCAAGGCCACAAAGTGCCAGATAGGGCAGTCACAGGTTGTATACATGGGCCACCTTGTAGGTGGAGGCCAGGTTCAGCCACTGGAGAGTAAGATACAGGCCATCAAGGACTGGACTCCTCCAATCACCCAGACTCAGGTTCGAGCTTTCTTGGGCCTGACTGGGTACTATAGGAAGTTTGTCAGAAATTATGGGTCCATAGTGACCCCCCTTAATGACCTGACAAGCAAGAAGATGCCAAAGAAAGTTCAGTGGACAGCAAGCTGTCAGAAAGCATTCAATGACCTAAAGCAGGCCATGTGCACAGCACCTATCCTCAAGAGTCCAGATTACTCCAAGCCATTCATTGTCCAAACAGATGCTTCTGAGTTGGGTGTGGGAGCTGTTCTGTCTCAACTGAATTTTGATGGTAATGATCAGCCTATTGCTTTCATTAGTAGGAGGTTGACACCCAGAGAGAAAAATTGGTCAGCTATTGAGAGGGAGGCCTTTGCTGTGGTCTGGGCCCTGAAGAAGCTGAGGGCCTACTTGTTTGGCACTCACTTCACCATTCAGACAGACCATAAGCCCCTCTTGTGGCTAAATCAGATGAAGGGTGAAAACCCCAAACTGCTTAGGTGGTCCATTTCCCTACAGGGGATGGATTTTACAGTGGAGCATAGACCTGGGACTGATCACAGCAATGCTGATGGGCTCTCCAGGTATTTCCACTTAGAGCAAGAAGACTCACCTGGTCAAGGTTAGTTTATTGTCCCAAAGTTTGGGGGGGGGTCATGTAGGAGAGTAGGGTCTGCAATCCTATGATCACCCAGATTTTTGCTTTTTGCTGCACTGGTTTACGACTTTCCCTGGCTGTGGGCCTGCTAATCAGACCCACAGCCTAGCTGTTCTCTCTATCCAAATTGTACTCAGGTACTGAATTGGCACTGGGCCCTCTCCAAGTCCCTGTACCCAGGGCTGAGGTGCACCCAGAAGTCTCCCAGGGGCTGAAGCATGTATTATGCCACCCCTGGATTGACTAACTAAAACTGACACAACTGGCTGCACGACAGCTGGGGCAAGGTGGTGTACTCACCCCTTGCTTTAGATATAGTATACCTATATCTAACCCTAAAATGGACACACAGATCTCCTATCAGTCACTCCTATGGCAGGCCTTAACAATCCTGAAGGCAGAGTGCTTGGAATCGTGTGAGATGGTGCTCTGGCATGAGCTGAGCCTGTCTGCGGCTTTCGGGATCCATCCCTTAGCCGTTTCCATGATATCGCATACCATATACTCTTAAGTGCATTATAATCCTCGCGGTTATGTGCCAACTCTGGTATCGCTTTATCAAAACATGTCGAGTAAGGTGTCATACGAATTGGAATACTAACCCCTCGCCAATTCTGGCGACGGGGTTAGCATTCCACCCTTCTAGAGGGACACGACATGCATGTAACCTATAACCCGGTTAAAAGTCAGACAGAGCCTTAGCATCCACAAAATGGATGCTGCCACCGAGACACAAGTCTGCCCTCCTGCTGCTGGGAGTCCTCCCAGAGCAGGAGCTAAGGACAAAGGGTTTCCTGCCAGGGGCGGTGCCAGCACCGTCCCAGACAGGGTTTTGTGTATTGTAGGTAGGCAGGGCTTTAGAGGAAGGTGACTGCACATGGCACCCCGGTGCTCACTGTGCATAGGCTGGCTGGAACCAGTTCCAGGGGCACTCCAGCCCCTGGCCTGGGGAAAAGCCCGCCAAGGAAGTGGGTGTAACCACCCCCCTCCTGGTCCCACCCATAGGGCAGGACCTAGTCGCGTGCCAGCCCCCTTTTCCCAGATAAAGGTAGAGACTGGCCCCCTTCCAAATCAGATCATCTTTGAATCCTGAAACTACTTTCTGCGAAAGGAACTCAAGACTTCTTCCTAAGATTTCTCCCTTGTGACTAAGGAGTAGTCACCCTGCATCCGCAGGCACCATCTAAGAACACTGCGGTCTGCTGCAAGTCCTTCCTCCGGAATCCGACTGCCCAGCTCGACGAGAACCGGCTTCCCTGGCACCTCTGACCTCTACCTGCATCATCAGTCACGCTGAGATTCGTGGGTGTGACGAGACCTCGAGGGACCGGCCATCTTCAAGACTGCACGACTTCTTTCCAGCAAGCCCGCCGAGTGAATTCCTGGTGAGTGCTTTGGGGTCCGAGAAGCCCCCACCCTGAGCAGCTCCAGCACCGAAGAGCAGCCCCCCAGCATCTCCACGATCTGCGTGGGGCCCT
Organism: Lissotriton helveticus; assembly: GCF_964261635.1. Taxonomy (NCBI): domain Eukaryota; kingdom Metazoa; phylum Chordata; class Amphibia; order Caudata; family Salamandridae; genus Lissotriton; species Lissotriton helveticus. Next base: position 1,692,789,221 of record NC_136063.1, on the reverse strand, counting down.
TCTGCTTTTTACTGCTCACCGCGTTGTTTGGCTACTAGCCCGCTGGCTTGTGGCCTTCCTGACAACGCCCGACGACATTTCTGCTGCTGGTCTGGTTGCTCCAGACTGGCCCTTGCTTCCCTCCATCTGAGAAGTATCCTGGACCCTCCTGGTCCACTCAAGACGCCATTTTAGGTCCACCGCGTGGGCCTTGCATTTGCCAAGACTTGTTGCCCAATCCTGGGTCCAGCGACGTCGACAGCAAGAACCTTCGTGGGACAGCTCGCACCTCCATCCTGGTCGCCGACAACGCCTCCTGGTCCAAGAGACTGCAGAGCCCAGCAGCGCCCACTCACCTGACTGCGGTGACTTCGCCCGGTGCCATCCTGGTGCCCACTTAATCACTGGCTAGTGATTCAAGAACTTGGTCCCCTCTGCTTTCAGGTTTTCTTCTTCCTTGATCCAGGCTTGGATCCATCGAACTTTTCTTCACTGGTCGCCTGCCAGCAACTTCTTCCTTCCAGGCTCCTGGTCCGGCAACGAGATCCCCGACGTCTTTTCAGACCTATGCAGCTGCAGCCCCTGGGCTAGGTAACTTCGGCACTTCGGTGTCCCAGCATAGCCTCACTATCCTAGGGTCAGGATCCACTGTCGTTTTCTTCCTACCAGGTCGGGTTCGCCCGTGAACACTAACTTTGCCTTTACTAGCCTCCATAGACTTTGTCCCGCATCCCGCGTGAGAGTGCACACTCTGCACCCGAGTCCCCTGGGTCTCCTAGTAGTAATCTAACGATTCCCTAGTCCAGTCCTAGCGATTCCAAAGCCTATTAGAACTGTTACTTACCTGCTAGTAATTCGCATTCCACTTTTAAAGTATATGGTTTTTCGTGCCCCTCGGGCATTTGTGTATAACGTGCTAACTTAAGTATTTTGTAAGAGTTTTGTTGTGTGCCTAGCACCCTGTCCTCATAAAGAGTACAGGGTTGTTGTGATTCTAATAAATACATTGTTTATTTTCATAACACTTGTGTGGTGTCCTTTCACTGGGTGTTCAAGGGGTAATGTGATGGTAAAACAGCTGGCTTAACACGCCCTCTAGAGTCTTAGCCTTAGACTGCTCGTATCCATGCTACTAGGATAGCTGGTCTATAAGGTTGACTTACAACCAATCATCAATAAGGGTTGTTTGGACTGATATATAGTGATCACTAGAATAGTGAGCACTGCACATCAGGCCAACTTCTCACATTGGTGAGCAGCGGTTGGGATTTGAGCTTGCTGTTGTTTTACCACACATGCCCTAAGAATATCTTGTGAAAGATCACATAAGTACTAAAGGTACATATAACTTAGCTTAGAATACTCTGAGTTCTACTGAACCAGCTGTTGTAGCTCCTAGGGCCTAGCACACCCTAAACTACAACTCTAGCAAGGGATCAGTAGGCAAACATATAGTGTAGGTAAGTGCACCACTTACACCTCACTAGAAAAGCATGTCTACCCAGGGAGAATCTACTGAGACTCCCCTGGTCAGTGTTGACCCTCCACAGGTCACTTCAAGATATGCAGCTCTCAGTTTCCAGGAGATGAGACAAATCTGTGTCTCCAGAAAACTGAAGCAGGGATCTAACCCCACCACTCCCTTTCTGATAGGTCTCTTAGAGACATATGATGCCAGAAAGCTTTCTCAGTTACATGAGAACATGCCAGCCTTAGAGGGAACCTCTGGGGATCCAGATCTCCCCAACACTGATTCAGCAGTTGAGGAGGAGGATCAGGAGGTACTCTCTGGGGATGAGGTAGACAAAGGTCTTGAGGTAGTCAGAAGGCTAACAAGGACCAACTTAGACTTACTTGGGCTAGGATCTGGGGGCCCCCCAGTACTGACCCGAAGTGGGCCTAACCTTGGAGTTAGGAGGGATAGATCTCTTTCTAGGGACTCCAATAGATCTCTGCACTCTAATGCCTCTTCTCAGGGGAGAAGGAATCCTCCACAGAGGAGATTTACTTCCCCCCAGAGAAGAGAGCATGAAGCTAGGATGAGACAAGCTGAACTGAGGATTGAAAGGGAAGAAATTGCCCTGGCCAAAGAGAAGCTTGCCCTGGCAAGAGAGCAGCAGATGAGTGGGCTAGCTCCCACTGGTGGCAGCAATCTCCCAAGAGATAGAGAGAAGGGTTTAGATACTAAACACCTGACTAAAATAGTGCCCCCCTTTAAGCAAGGGGATGATATCCAGAAATGGATGGCTGCTCTGGAGAGGGCCTGCACTGTGCAGGGCATTCCCCAGAGTCAGTGGGCAGCTATACTGTGGCTCTCCTTTGATGGTAAAGGTAGAGATAAGCTCCTCACTACAAGAGTGGAGGATGCTAACAATTACCAGGTCCTGAAGAATACACTGGTTGATGGGTTTGGTTTAACCACTGAGCAGTACAGGTTGCTGTTCAGAGACACCCAGAAAACTCAGTCTCAGGACTGGTCTGATTTTGGGGATTGTGCCACTAAGGCTTTGGAGGGCTGGTTGCTGGGTAGCAAGGTTACAGATTACACAGGATTGTATAATCTAATGATGAGAGAACAAATTTTGAACAATTGTCAGAACCAGTTGCTGCACCAGCACCTTGTTGATTCAGATCTGACCTCTCCCCAAGAATTGGGAAAGAAGGCAGACAAATGGGTCAGGACAAGGATCAAGCAGAACCAGAACCAGAACCAGGGTGGTCAGAAGAAAGCAGACCAGAAGGGTAATGTTAAGAATGAGCAAAATGACCAGAAGTCTTCACCAGGTCCCCAACAAACCAAAGAGGGTGGGGGTCAGGCTTCCCAGAAGAAGAAGACTCAAGAAGGCCAGTCAAAAAGGTGGTGCCAGTACTGCAAAAGTAAATCTCACTGGTTTAGTGAGTGCACCAAAAGAGGAGGACAAACTCCTGCCACTACAGCTCCTAAAGCAACTGCACCCCCTAGTACAGTCAGTAGTGGTAGTGTCACTCCCAAGGCATTAGTTGGGTTAACCTTGGTACTGAGGGGTCTGACAACTTAGTTGGCACACTCACTCAGGCTGTCCTTGTCTGTACAGGGGATATGGATATGTCCCCTGAAATAAGTCCCAATACTTTGGGCAAATACAGGCAGACACCTTTGATTAATGGCAAGATGGCTCAGGCCTATAGGGACACTTGTGCCAGTGTCACCATGGTGACACCTAACTTTGTGGACCCTGGACAGATCATGCCAGGTACTGATTTCCTGGTGACCAATGCCAGCAATGTCACTACTAGTCATAGTGTGGCAATTGTGGCTTTCTCCTGGGGTGGAGTGAAGGGACAAAAGAAAGTTGTAGTCAGTTCAGACCTCCCAGTTGATTGTTTGTTGGGCAATGATTTGGAGTCATCACAATGGTCAGAAGTGGAGCAGAGGACTCACATGGAGATGTTAGGCTTGCCAGCACATGTGCTTGCTGTGACTAGGTCACAGGCCAGAAGATGCCCCACTGAACAGGTGCTGGATCCTGAAACTATGGACCAGACACCTCCCAAGAAGAAGAGCAGTAAGGGTAAGGCTTTGCCTTCCCCCTTGCCCCAGGTTGAGGATCAAGTCTCTGAGGAGGCTGATCTAGAAGAGCTGAGGGAAACTGAGCCTAAAGAGCTTGAACTTGATCAAGTTGAGTTTCTGGGCTCAGGGGGACCCTCCAGAGCAGACCTGGGGAAGGAACAGTTGACTGCTCGTATCCATGCTACTAGGATAGCTGGTCTATAAGGTTGACTTACAACCAATCATCAATAAGGGTTGTTTGGACTGATATATAGTGATCACTAGAATAGTGAGCACTGCACATCAGGCCAACTTCTCACAGGTGTCCAGGCCCTTTTGAGGCCTAGAAACGGGGACTTTACAATGGAATAACGTGCACACTGAGAAACGTGGCAACGTAGCTTTACATAGGCCTGATATTCGTAGTATTCACGAGAACTGGAAATTGGCATACTAGAGGTGGACACAACTGTAATTGCGTCTTTAATCGAACATGGGGAATACATATGCATATTAATCATGCACACATAACATATAATGGAGGACTCGTAGGGACACAGAACATGGCAAAATTTACTTTTCCACATGTCTCCCAGCCTACCGCACTGCCAAGGGCCTAGGAAGGGGTTCCGTTGTGCCCGGTGAGCCTCCCCTTGCTTGGCTGGGTTCAGGAGCAGTGGCTAGGGCCCCTAGGGGCCCGGGGGAGGGCGGCCTCCCCACCCTGGGCTCTGTCCTTGGTCCTGCTGCGTGGCAGGGTGCCCGGGACGGGGTCCGGAGGGACCGGGGAGGCGTCCCATGCACCTCCGGGCTTGGGAGCCCCGGCTGCGTCCAGGGGCCCGGCCGGGCCCCGGGTCGGGTGCTCCGGCCCTGGGCCCTGTCTCCCAGCCTGCCGCACTGCCAAGGGCCCGGGAAGGGGTTCCGATG
>NC_136063.1:1692757289-1692772289 GCF_964261635.1 Lissotriton helveticus | reverse complement strand
GGCAGTCCTCCCCTCCCGGGCGTCCGGGGCTCCCTTCCCCAGGCCAACGGCATGTCAAACTGCCCAGGATGGGCTCCACGGGCCCCGGGCGTCCGGGGCTCCCTTCCCCAGTCCAACGGCATGCCAGAGTGCCCAGGACGGGCTCCACGAGTCCCGGGCGTCCGGGCTCCCTTCCCCGGGACACCGGCTTGTCAGAGTGCCCATGACGGGCTCCACGGTTCCCGGGCGTCCGGGGCTCCCTTCCCCGGGCCGTCGGCAGGTCAGAGTGCCCAGGACGGGCTCCATGGGTCCCGGGCAGTCCTCCCCCCGGGCGTCCGGGGCTCCCTTCCCCGGGCCGACGGCAGGTCAGAGTGCCCAGGACGGGCTCCACGGGTCCCGGGCAGTCCTCCCCCCGGGCGTCCGGCGCTCCCTTCTCCAGGCCGATGGCATGTCAGAGTGACCAGGACGGGCTCCACGGGTCCCGGGCAGTCCTCTCCCGGGCGTACGTGGTTGTCCGACAGATTCGGGCAGATGTGCTTTTACGAACCGGATCGGAATCGGCCCAAATAATAATAATAATAATAATAATCCACATTTGTAAGGCGCACAATCACCCGTAAGGGTCTCTAGGCGCTAGGGGCCGTCGGGAAGATTAAGCAAGCTATTGCCCAGAGTCACATGGTGCTGGGCTAATCTGCCGCCGGTGCCGGGGATCGAACCGTGATCCCCAGATTCCGGAGTCAGCCGCCCTAGCCGCGGCGCCAGCTATTGCCCAGAGTCACATGGTGCTGGGCTAATCTGCGGCCGGTGCCGGGGATCGAACCCTGATCTCTGGGATGCTCGAGGGTTACTACGCGCTCTACAAAAACCTTAAATAAAAAAATCTCCAGATTCCGGAGTCAGCCGCCCTAGCCGCAGCGCCAGCTATTTCCCAGAGTCACCTGGTGCTGGGCTAATCTGCCGCCGGTGCCGGGGATCGAACCGTGATCTCCAGATTCCGGAGTCAGCCTCCCTAGCCGCGGCGCCAGCTATTTCCCAGAGTCACGTGGTGCTGGGCTAATCTGCGGCCGGTGCCGGGGATCGAACCCTGATCTCTGGGATGCTCGAGGGTTACTACGCGCTCTACAAAAACCTTAAATAAAAAAATCTCCAGAATCCGGAGTCAGCCGCCCTAGCCGCGGCGCCAGCTATTTCCCAGAGTCACCTGGTGCTGGGCTAATCTGCCGCCGGTGCCGGGGATCGAACCGTGATCCCCAGATGGGGATATCCCAAAAATCTGGCATGGATACGGCCCGCCAGGACAGGTTTGGGCACCCCTGATATAGAGGCAGTCAACGCAAAATCTGCTGGGTTCGATTCCGATCCGTGTCAGAAGGTCCGTAGGAATCTGTCGGGCTTGGGAGTCCGTACAACAGGGGTGCCCAAACCTGTCCTGGCGGGCCGTATCCATGCCAGATTTTTGGGATATCCCCATCTGGTGATCACCGTTCGATCCCCGGCGCCGGCCGCAGATCAGAGTGCCCAGGACGGGGTCCATGTGACCCGGGCAGTCCTATCCCCTGGGTGTACGTGGTTGTCCGACATGTCGGTCGGATGTGCTTTTACGTACCGGATCGGAATCGGCCCCCATAAAATCGTACGTAAAGTATATAGCAAATCAACCTGAAATCTGCTGGGTCAGAAAGGGCTCGATTCCGATCCGTGTCGGAAGGTTAGGAGTCCGTACGAATTTGTCGGGACGGCATGGCAGAGTGCCCGGGATGGGCTCCATGGCTCTTGTTATTTACAACAAGGGGTGGTGATGGACAGAGTCTCTGAATTAAGCAGAGTACTCTCACCCAGTCAAAAGATCAGGGCTAGATCCAACACCGTTTTTTAGCTCATTGCACCATCCCAGTTTCAGAACCTGGCTGTATGCAAATTAGTCTGTCCCTGGCCCAGTGCATCATGGGAACAGGGCAGACCAGACTACAAAAGCCAATTCTTACACTGGGAAGGAAACAAGCTTCCGGGGACCGGTTTCTGCCATTTCAGGCGTCTTCGGCCCGGCTTGCTTGAATCCTGATGGTGCAATGAGCAAGGGACTCACATCTGAGTATACCCTTCCACGCTTAGGGTGGACAAAATTATTTACAACAAGGGGTGGTGATGGACAGAGTCTCTGAATTAAGCAGAGTACTCTCACCCAGTCAAAAGATCAGGGCTAGATCCAACACCGTTTTTTAGCTCATTGCACCATCCCAGTTTCAGAACCTGGCTGTATGCAAATTAGTCTGTCTCTGGCCCAGTGCATCATGGGAACAGGGCAGACCAGACTACAAAAGCCAATTCTTACACTGGGAAGGAAACAAGCTTCCGGGGACCGGTTTCTGCCATTTCAGGCGTCTTCGGCCCGGCTTGCTTGAATCCTGATGGTGCAATGAGCAAGGGACTCACATCTGAGTATACCCTTCCACGCTTAGGGTGGACAAAATTATTTACAACAAGGGGTGGTGATGGACAGAGTCTCTGAATTAAGCAGAGTACTCTCACCCAGTCAAAAGATCAGGGCTAGATCCAACACCGTTTTTTAGCTCATTGCACCATCCCAGTTTCAGAACCTGGCTGTATGCAAATTAGTCTGTCCCTGGCCCAGTGCATCATGGGAACAGGGCAGACCAGACTACAAAAGCCAATTCTTACACTGGGAAGGAAACAAGCTTCCGGGGACCGGTTTCTGCCATTTCAGGCGTCTTCGGCCCGGCTTGCTTGAATCCTGATGGTGCAATGAGCAAGGGACTCACATCTGAGTATACCCTTCCACGCTTAGGGTGGACAAAATTATTTACAACAAGGGGTGGTGATGGACAGAGTCTCTGAATTAAGCAGAGTACTCTCACCCAGTCAAAAGATCAGGGCTAGATCCAACACCGTTTTTTAGCTCATTGCACCATCCCAGTTTCAGAACCTGGCTGTATGCAAATTAGTCTGTCCCTGGCCCAATGCATCATGGGAACAGGGCAGACCAGACTACAAAAGCCAATTCTTACACTGGGAAGGAAACAAGCTTCCGGGGACCGGTTTCTGCCATTTCAGGCGTCTTCGGCCCGGCTTGCTTGAATCCTGATGGTGCAATGAGCAAGGGACTCACATCTGAGTATACCCTTCCACGCTTAGGGTGGACAAAATTATTTACAACAAGGGGTGGTGATGGACAGAGTCTCTGAATTAAGCAGAGTACTCTCACCCAGTCAAAAGATCAGGGCTAGATCCAACACCGTTTTTTAGCTCATTGCACCATCCCAGTTTCAGAACCTGGCTGTATGCAAATTAGTCTGTCCCTGGCCCAGTGCATCATGGGAACAGGGCAGACCAGACTACAAAAGCCAATTCTTACACTGGGAAGGAAACAAGCTTCCGGGGACCGGTTTCTGCCATTTCAGGCGTCTTCGGCCCGGCTTGCTTGAATCCTGATGGTGCAATGAGCAAGGGACTCACATCTGAGTATACCCTTCCACGCTTAGGGTGGACAAAATTATTTACAACAAGGGGTGGTGATGGACAGAGTCTCTGAATTAAGCAGAGTACTCTCACCCAGTCAAAAGATCAGGGCTAGATCCAACACCGTTTTTTAGCTCATTGCACCATCCCAGTTTCAGAACCTGGCTGTATGCAAATTAGTCTGTCCCTGGCCCAGTGCATCATGGGAACAGGGCAGACCAGACTACAAAAGCCAATTCTTACACTGGGAAGGAAACAAGCTTCCGGGGACCGGTTTCTGCCATTTCAGGCGTCTTCGGCCCGGCTTGCTTGAATCCTGATGGTGCAATGAGCAAGGGACTCACATCTGAGTATACCCTTCCACGCTTAGGGTGGACAAAATTATTTACAACGAGGGGTGGTGATGGACAGAGTCTCTGAATTAAGCAGAGTACTCTCACCCAGTCAAAAGATCAGGGCTAGATCCAACACCGTTTTTTAGCTCATTGCACCATCCCAGTTTCAGAACCTGGCTGTATGCAAATTAGTCTGTCCCTGGCCCAGTGCATCATGGGAACAGGGCAGACCAGACTACAAAAGCCAATTCTTACACTGGGAAGGAAACAAGCTTCCGGGGACCGGTTTCTGCCATTTCAGGCGTCTTCGGCCCGGCTTGCTTGAATCCTGATGGTGCAATGAGCAAGGGACTCACATCTGAGTATACCCTTCCACGCTTAGGGTGGACAAAATTATTTACAACAAGGGGTGGTGATGGACAGAGTCTCTGAATTAAGCAGAGTACTCTCACCCAGCCAAAAGATCAGGGCTAGATCCAACACCGTTTTTTAGCTCATTGCACCATCCCAGTTTCAGAACCTGGCTGTTTGCAAATTAGTCTGTCCCTGGCCCAGTGCATCATGGGAACAGGGCAGACCAGACTACAAAAGCCAATTCTTACACTGGGAAGGAAACAAGCTTCCGGGGACCGGTTTCTGCCATTTCAGGCGTCTTCGGCCCGGCTTGCTTGAATCCTGATGGTGCAATGAGCAAGGGACTCACATCTGAGTATACCCTTCCACGCTTAGGGTGGACAAAATCAGGATTCAAGCAAGCCGGGCCGAAGAGGCTGAAATGCCAGAAACCGGTCCCCGGTAGCTTGTTTCCTTTCCAGTGTAAGAATTGGCTTTGTAGTTTGGTTTGCTCACTGCACCATCAGGATTCAAGCAAGCCGGGCCGAAGAGGCTGAAATGCCAGAAACCGGTCCCCGGTAGCTTGTTTCCTTTCCAGTGTAAGAATTGGCTTTGTAGTTTGGTTTGCCCTGTTCCCATCATGCACTGGGACAGGAACAGACTAATTTGCATACAGCCAGGTTCTGAAACTGGGATGATGCAGTGAGCTAAAAAACGGTGTTGGATCTAGTCCTGATCTCTTGACTGGGTGAGAGTTTTCTGCTTAATTCAGAGACTCTGTCCATCACCACCCCTTGTTGTTAATTATTTTGTCCACCCTAAGCGTGGAAGGGTATGCTCAGACATGAGTCCCTTGCTCACTGCACCATCAGGATTCAAGCAAGCCGGGCCGAAGAGGCTGAAATGCCAGAAACCGGTCCCCGGTAGCTTGTTTCCTTTCCAGTGTAAGAATTGGCTTTGTAGTTTGGTTTGCCCTGTTCCCATCATGCACTGGGACAGGAACAGACTAATTTGCATACAGCCAGGTTCTGAAACTGGGATGATGCAGTGAGCTAAAAAACGGTGTTGGATCTAGTCCTGATCTCTAGACTGGGTGAGAGTTTTCTGCTTAATTCAGAGACTCTGTCCATCACCACCCCTTGTTGTTAATTATTTTGTCCACCCTAAGCGTGGAAGGGTATGCTCAGACATGAGTCCCTTGCTCACTGCACCATCAGGATTCAAGCAAGCCGGGCCGAAGAGGCTGAAATGCCAGAAACCGGTCCCCGGTAGCTTGTTTCCTTTCCAGTGTAAGAATTGGCTTTGTAGTTTGGTTTGCCCTGTTCCCATCATGCACTGGGACAGGAACAGACTAATTTGCATACAGCCAGGTTCTGAAACTGGGATGATGCAGTGAGCTAAAAAACGGTGTTGGATCTAGTCCTGATCTCTTGACTGGGTGAGAGTTTTCTGCTTAATTCAGAGACTCTGTCCATCACCACCCCTTGTTGTTAATTATTTTGTCCACCCTAAGCGTGGAAGGGTATGCTCAGACATGAGTCCCTTGCTCACTGCACCATCAGGATTCAAGCAAGCCGGGCCGAAGAGGCTGAAATGCCAGAAACCGGTCCCCGGTAGCTTGTTTCCTTTCCAGTGTAAGAATTGGCTTTGTAGTTTGGTTTGCCCTGTTCCCATCATGCACTGGGACAGGAACAGACTAATTTGCATACAGCCAGGTTCTGAAACTGGGATGATGCAGTGAGCTAAAAAACGGTGTTGGATCTAGTCCTGATCTCTTGACTGGGTGAGAGTTTTCTGCTTAATTCAGAGACTCTGTCCATCACCACCCCTTGTTGTTAATTATTTTGTCCACCCTAAGCGTGGAAGGGTATGCTCAGACATGAGTCCCTTGCTCACTGCACCATCAGGATTCAAGCAAGCCGGGCCGAAGAGGCTGAAATGCCAGAAACCGGTCCCCGGTAGCTTGTTTCCTTTCCAGTGTAAGAATTGGCTTTGTAGTTTGGTTTGCCCTGTTCCCATCATGCACTGGGACAGGAACAGACTAATTTGCATACAGCCAGGTTCTGAAACTGGGATGATGCAGTGAGCTAAAAAACGGTGTTGGATCTAGTCCTGATCTCTTGACTGGGTGAGAGTTTTCTGCTTAATTCAGAGACTCTGTCCATCACCACCCCTTGTTGTTAATTATTTTGTCCACCCTAAGCGTGGAAGGGTATGCTCAGACATGAGTCCCTTGCTCACTGCACCATCAGGATTCAAGCAAGCCGGGCCGAAGAGGCTGAAATGCCAGAAACCGGTCCCCGGTAGCTTGTTTCCTTTCCAGTGTAAGAATTGGCTTTGTAGTTTGGTTTGCCCTGTTCCCATCATGCACTGGGACAGGAACAGACTAATTTGCATACAGCCAGGTTCTGAAACTGGGATGATGCAGTGAGCTAAAAAACGGTGTTGGATCTAGTCCTGATCTCTTGACTGGGTGAGAGTTTTCTGCTTAATTCAGAGACTCTGTCCATCACCATCCCTTGTTGTTAATTATTTTGTCCACCCTAAGCGTGGAAGGGTATGCTCAGACATGAGTCCCTTGCTCACTGCCCCATCAGGATTCAAGCAAGCCGGGCCGAAGAGGCTGAAATGCCAGAAACCGGTCCCCGGTAGCTTGTTTCCTTTCCAGTGTAAGAATTGGCTTTGTAGTTTGGTTTGCCCTGTTCCCATCATGCACTGGGACAGGAACAGACTAATTTGCATACAGCCAGGTTCTGAAACTGGGATGATGCAGTGAGCTAAAAAACGGTGTTGGATCTAGTCCTGATCTCTTGACTGGGTGAGAGTTTTCTGCTTAATTCAGAGACTCTGTCCATCACCACCCCTTGTTGTTAATTATTTTGTCCACCCTAAGCGTGGAAGGGTATGCTCAGACATGAGTCCCTTGCTCACTGCACCATCAGGATTCAAGCAAGCCGGGCCGAAGAGGCTGAAATGCCAGAAACCGGTCCCCGGTAGCTTGTTTCCTTTCCAGTGTAAGAATTGGCTTTGTAGTTTGGTTTGCCCTGTTCCCATCATGCACTGGGACAGGAACAGACTAATTTGCATACAGCCAGGTTCTGAAACTGGGATGATGCAGTGAGCTAAAAAACGGTGTTGGATCTAGTCCTGATCTCTTGACTGGGTGAGAGTTTTCTGCTTAATTCAGAGACTCTGTCCATCACCACCCCTTGTTGTTAATTACCATGGCTCTTGGGCAGTCGTCCCCCGGGCGTCCGGGGCTCCATCCAGGCCGACGGCATGGCAGAGTGCCCGGGACGGGCTCCATGCGTCCCGGGCATTCGTCCCCCGGGCGTCCGGGGCTCCATCCAGGCCGGCGGCATGGCAGAGTGCCCGGGTCGGGCTCCATGCGTCCCGGGCATTCGTCCCCCGGGCGCCTGAAACTGCTGGGTCAGAAAGGGCTCGATTCCGATCCGTGTCGGAAGGTTAGGAGTCCGTACGAATTTGTCGGGACGGCATGGCAGAGTGCCCGGGATGGGCTCCATGGCTCTTGGGCAGTCGTCCCCCGGGCGCCCGGGGCTCCATCCCGGCCGACGGCATGGAAACGTGCCCAGGACGGGCTCCATGCGTCCCGGGCCTCCGTCCCCCGGGCGTCCGGGGCTCCATCCAGGCTGACGGCATGGCAGAGTGCCCGGGACGGGCTCCATGCGTCCCGGGCATTCGTCCCCCGGGCGCCCGGGGCTACATCCAGGCTGATGGTATGGCAGAGTGCCCGGGTCGGGCTCCATGGTTTTCACGGTGGTCCTCCCCTGGGTGTCAGGGGGCTCCTGGCCGACGGCATGGAAAAGTGCCCAGGACGGGCTCCATGCGTCCCGGGCATTCGTCCCCCGGGCGTCCGGGGCTCCATCCAGGCCGACGGCATGGCAGAGTGCCCGGGTCGGGCTCCATGGTTTCCAGGGTGGTCCTCCCCAGGGTGTCGGGGCGCTCCAGGCCGACGGCATGAAAAAGTGCCCAGGACGGGCTCCATGCGTCCTGGGCATTCGTCCCGGGACGGGGACGGGGTGGGGAAGAGTCCAGGCGGCTTCACCTCCATGCCCGGCCATCTGATCGCCCAGATTTCCTCGGCCATCTGGTCGCCCGCAACGCTTTCCTATGGGGGGGGGACCAGATGGCCGAACTTCCCTGGAAGTCCCGATGAGGTGCCATTCGCCTCCCGGATCCCAGCGAGGGCTCCATGAGGTCGGGTTCTTTCACGCCTTGGGTCCCCTCTGTCACCTCGCGTGCACAGATTGCAAGAAAGGGGGGTAATTTCCCTCCGGATTACTAGGGGCAGGGTACGCCCGGACACCCCTCCAGGGCTGGTGGTTCTCTGCCATGGGGACCAGATAGGCTATGCCTGGGCAACACCTCCCTAGGCCACCCGGGGCTTCCTTCCTCCAGGCCAACTGCATGTCAAATTGCCCAGGACGGGCTCCATGGCTCTTGGGCAGTCGTCCCCCGGGCGTCCGGGGCTCCATCCAGGCCGACGGCATGGCAGAGTGCCTGGGACGGGCTCCATGCGTCCCGGGCCTTCGTCCCCCGGGCGTCCGGGGCTCCATCCAGGCTGACAGCATGGCAGAGTGCCCGGGTCGGGCTCCATGGTTTTCAGGGTGGTCCTCCCCTGGGTGTCGGGGCGCTCCAGGCCGATGGCATGGAAAAGTGCCCAGGACGGCCTCCATGTGTCCCGGGCATTCGTCCCCCGGGCGTCCAGGGCTCCATCCAGGCTGACGGCATGGGAGAGTGCCCGGGTCGGGCTCCATGGTTTTCAGGGTGGTCCTCCCCTGGGTGTCGGGGCGCTCCAGGCCAATGGCATGGAAAAGTGCCCAGGACGGGCTCCATGCGTCCCGGGCATTCGTCCCGGGACGGGGACGGGGGACAGGGTCGGGAGAGTCCAGGCGGCTTCATTTCCGTGTCCAGCCAGCTGATCGCCCGGATTCCCTCGGCCATCTGGTCGCCCGGATCCCCTCGGGCATCTGGTCGCCCGCAACGCTTTCCTATGGGGCGACGAGATGGCCGAACTTCCCTGGAAGTCCCGATGGGGTGCCATTTGCCGCCCGGATCCCAGGGAGGGCTCCAGGAGGTCGGGTACATTCGCGCCTTGGGTCCCCTCTGTCACCTCGCGTGCACAGATTACAAGAAAAGGGGGTAATTTTCCTCCGGATTACTAGGGAGAAGGGTACGCCCGGACACCCCTCCGAGGCTGGTGGTTCTCTGCCATGGGGACCAGATGGGCTATGCCTGGGCAACACCTCCCTAGGCCACCCGGGGCTTCCTTCCTCCAGGCCAACTGCATGTCAAATTGCCCAGGACGGGCTCCATGGCTCCTGGGCAGTCGTCCCCCGGGCGTCCGGGGCTCCATCCAGGCTGACGGCATGGAAAAGTGCCCAGGACAGGCTCCATGCGTCCCGGGCATTCATCCCCCGGGCGTCCGGGGCTCCATCTAGGCTGACGGTATGGAAGAGTGCCCAGGTCGGGCTCCATGGTTTTACGGTGGTCCTCCCCTGGGTGTCTGGGGGCTCCAGGCCAAATGCATGGAAAAGTGCCCAGGACGGGCTCCATGCGTCCAGGGCATTCGTCCCCTGGGCGTCCGGGGCTCCATCTAGGCTGACGGTATGGCAGAGTGCCCAGGTCGGGCTCCATGGTTTTCACGGTGGTCCTCCCCTGGGTGTCTGGGGGGGGGCTCCAGGCCGAAGGCACGGGAAAGTGCCCAGGACGGGCTCCATGCGTCCCGGGCATTCGTCCCCCGGGCGTCCGGGGCTCCATCCAGGCTGACGGCATGACAGAGTGACCGGGTCGGGCTCCATGGGTCCCGGGCAGCCCTCCCCCGGGCGTCCGGGGCTCCCACCGCCAGGCCGACGGCATGTCAAAGTGTCCAGGACGGGCTCCATGAGTCCGGGACAGTCCTCCCCCGGGCGTCCGGGACACCCATCTTCAGGAGGCCAACGGCATTGGCAAAGTACCCAGGACGGGCTCCATGGGTCCCGGGCAGACCTCCCTCGGGCGTCCGGGGCACCCATCTCCATGAGGCCAACGGCATTGGCAAAGTACCCAGGACGGGCTCCATGGGTCCCGGGCAGACCTCCCTCGGGCGTCCGGGGCACCCATCTCCACGAGGCCAACGGCATTGGCAAAGTACCCGGGAAGGGCTCCATGGGTCCCGGGTAAACCTCCCCCGGGCGTCCGGGGCACCCATCTCCACGAGGCCAACGGCATTGGCAAAGTACCCGGGAAGGGCTCCATGGGTCCCGGGTAGACCTCCCCCGGGCGTCCGGGGCTCCCACCTCCAGGCCGACGGAATGTCAAAGTACCCAGGACGGGCTCCATGGGTCCCGGGCAGCTTCCCCCGGGCGTCCGGGGCACCCACCTCCAGGCCGACGGCATGTCAAAGTACCCAGGACGGGCTCCACGGGTCCCGGGCATTCCTCCCCCAGGTCGTCCGGGCCCTAGAGCTCCGGTGGTCCAACCTGCGCCTGAGGCCCAGCCGGGGTCCAAGAGCCCTGCCTTGCGTGGGCAGGCAGTCAGGAACCCTACCGCGAAGGCTTGGGATGGATGGGGAGCTGGGAGTCCTTTCGATCCCGGCCCTCTGGTCGCCCGTGATGCTTTCCAATGGGGCGACCAGATGGCCGGTCTTCCCTGGAAGTCCCGATGAGGTGCCATTCGGCTCCCGGATCCCAGCTAGGGCTCCATGAGGTCGGGTTCTTTTACGCCTTGGGTCCCCTCTGTCACCTCGCGTGCACGGATTGCAAGAAAGGGGGGTAATTTCCCTCCGGATTACTAGGGGCAGGGTACGCCCGGACACCTCTCCAGGGCTGGTGGTTCTCTGCCCGGGGGACCAGATGAGATATGCCTGGGCAACACCTCCTCCAGGCGTCTGGGGGCTCCATTCTCCGGGCCAACGGCATGGCTCAATGCCCAGGACGGGCTCCACGTGTCCCGGACAGACCTCCCCTGGGCGTCCGGGGCACCCATCTCCAGGAGGCCAACGGGATGGCAAAGTACCCGGGAAGGGCTCCACGGGTCCCGGGCAGCCTTCCCCCGGGCGTCCGGGGCTCCCACCTCCAGGCCGACGGCATGTCACACTGCCCAGGACGGGCTCCATGGGCCCCGGACAGACCTCCCCCGGGCGTCCGGGGCACCCATCTCCAGGAGGCCAACGGGATGGCAAAGTACCCGGGAAGGGCTCCACGGGTCCCGGGCAGCCTTCCCCCGGGCGTCCAGGGCTCCCACCTCCAGGCCGACGGCATGTCACACTGCCCAGGACGGGCTCCATGGGCCCCGGACAGACCTCCCCCGGGCGTCCGGGGCACCCATCTCCAGGAGGCCAACGGGATGGCAGAGTAACCGGGAAGGGCTCCATGGGTCCCGGACAGCCCTCCCCCGGGCGTCGGGGGCTCCCACCTCCAGGACGACGGCATGTCAAAGTGCCCAGGGCGGGCTCCACGGGCCCCGGGCAGCCCTCCCCCCGGGCGTTCGGGGCACACATCTCCAGGAGGCCAACGGCGTTGCAAAGTACCCGGAAAGGGCTCCACGGGTACCGGGCAGTCCTCCCCCCGGGCGTCCGGGGCACCCATCTCCATGAGGCCAACGGCATTGGCAAAGTACCCAGGAAGGGCTCCACGGGTCCCGACCAGGCTTCCTAAGGGCGTCCCGGGCACCCTCCTCCAGGCCGACGGCATGTCAAAGTGTCCAGGACGGGCTCCATGGGTCCCGGGCAGCCCGCTCCCGGGCATCCGGGGCTCCCACCTCCAGGCCGACGGCATGTCAAAGAGCCCAGGACGGGATCCACGGGTACCGGGCAGTCCTCCCCCGGGCGTCCGGGGCTCCCATCTCCAGGCCAACGGCATGGCTCAATGCCCAGGACGGGCTCCATGGGTCCCGCGCAGGCCTCCCCCGGGCGTCCGGGGCAACCATCTCCATGAGGCCAACGGCATTGGCAAAGTACCCAGGACGGGCTCCATGGGTCCCGGGCAGACCTCCCTCGGGCGTCCGGGGCACCCATCTTCAGGAGGCCAACGGCATTGGCAAAGTACCCAGGACGGGCTCCATGGGTCCCGGGCAGACCTCCCTCGGGCGTCCGGGGCACCCATCTCCATGAGGCCAACGGCATTGGCAAAGTACCCAGGACGGGCTCCATGGGTCCCGGGCAGACCTCCCTCGGGCGTCCGGGGCACCCATCTCCACGAGGCCAACGGCATTGGCAAAGTACCCGGGAAGGGCTCCATGGGTCCCGGGTAAACCTCCCCCGGGCGTCCGGGGCACCCATCTCCACGAGGCCAACGGCATTGGCAAAGTACCCGGGAAGGGCTCCATGGGTCCCGGGTAGACCTCCCCCGGGCGTCCGGGGCTCCCACCTCCAGGCCGACGGAATGTCAAAGTACCCAGGACGGGCTCCATGGGTCCCGGGCAGCTTCCCCCGGGCGTCCGGGGCACCCACCTCCAGGCCGACGGCATGTCAAAGTACCCAGGACGGGCTCCACGGGTCCCGGGCATTCCTCCCCCAGGTCGTCCGGGCCCTAGAGCTCCGGTGGTCCAACCTGCGCCTGAGGCCCAGCCGGGGTCCAAGAGCCCTGCCTTGCGTGGGCAGGCAGTCAGGAACCCTACCGCGAAGGCTTGGGATGGATGGGGAGCTGGGAGTCCTTTCGATCCCGGCCCTCTGGTCGCCCGTGATGCTTTCCAATGGGGCGACCAGATGGCCGGTCTTCCCTGGAAGTCCCGATGAGGTGCCATTCGGCTCCCGGATCCCAGCTAGGGCTCCATGAGGTCGGGTTCTTTTACGCCTTGGGTCCCCTCTGTCACCTCGCGTGCACGGATTGCAAGAAAGGGGGGTAATTTCCCTCCGGATTACTAGGGGCAGGGTACGCCCGGACACCTCTCCAGGGCTGGTGGTTCTCTGCCCGGGGGACCAGATGAGATATGCCTGGGCAACACCTCCTCCAGGCGTCTGGGGGCTCCATTCTCCGGGCCAACGGCATGGCTCAATGCCCAGGACGGGCTCCACGTGTCCCGGACAGACCTCCCCTGGGCGTCCGGGGCACCCATCTCCAGGAGGCCAACGGGATGGCAAAGTACCCGGGAAGGGCTCCACGGGTCCCGGGCAGCCTTCCCCCGGGCGTCCGGGGCTCCCACCTCCAGGCCGACGGCATGTCACACTGCCCAGGACGGGCTCCATGGGCCCCGGACAGACCTCCCCCGGGCGTCCGGGGCACCCATCTCCAGGAGGCCAACGGGATGGCAAAGTACCCGGGAAGGGCTCCACGGGTCCCGGGCAGCCTTCCCCCGGGCGTCCAGGGCTCCCACCTCCAGGCCGACGGCATGTCACACTGCCCAGGACGGGCTCCATGGGCCCCGGACAGACCTCCCCCGGGCGTCCGGGGCACCCATCTCCAGGAGGCCAACGGGATGGCAGAGTAACCGGGAAGGGCTCCATGGGTCCCGGACAGCCCTCCCCCGGGCGTCCGGGGCTCCCACCTCCAGGACGACGGCATGTCAAAGTGCCCAGGGCGGGCTCCACGGGCCCCGGGCAGCCCTCCCCCCGGGCGTTCGGGGCACACATCTCCAGGAGGCCAACGGCGTTGCAAAGTACCCGGAAAGGGCTCCACGGGTACCGGGCAGTCCTCCCCCCGGGCGTCCGGGGCACCCATCTCCATGAGGCCAACGGCATTGGCAAAGTACCCAGGAAGGGCTCCACGGGTCCCGACCAGGCTTCCTAAGGGCGTCCCGGGCACCCTCCTCCAGGCCGACGGCATGTCAAAGTGTCCAGGACGGGCTCCATGGGTCCCGGGCAGCCCGCTCCCGGGCATCCGGGGCTCCCACCTCCAGGCCGACGGCATGTCAAAGAGCCCAGGACGGGATCCACGGGTACCGGGCAGTCCTCCCCCGGGCGTCCGGGGCTCCCATCTCCAGGCCAACGGCATGGCTCAATGCCCAGGACGGGCTCCATGGGTCCCGCGCAGGCCTCCCCCGGGCGTCCGGGGCAACCATCTCCATGAGGCCAACGGCATTGGCAAAGAACCCGGGAAGGGCTCCACGGGTCCCGGGCAGGCCTCCCCCGGGCGTCCAGGGCACCCACCTCCAGGCCGACGGCATGTAAAAGTGCCCAGGACGGGCTCCATGGGTCCCGGGCAGCCCGCCCCCGGGCATCTGGGGCACCCATCTCCAGGAGGCCAACGGCGTTGCAAAGTACCCGGGAAGGGCTCCACGTGTACCGGGCAGTCCAGGCCAACGGCATGGTTCAATGCCCAGGACGGGACGTCAAGTGGCCAGGACGCGCTCCATGCGTCCCGGGCATTCGTCCCGGGACGGGGACGGGGTGGGGAAGAGTCCAGGCGGCTTCACCTCCATGCCCGGCCATCTGATCGCCCAGATTCCCTCGGCCATCTGGTCGCCCGGATCCCCTCGGGCATCTGGTCGCCCGCAACGCTTTCCTATGGGGGGGACCAGATGGCCGAACTTCCCTGGAAGTCTTAATGAGGTGCCATTCGCCTCCCGGATCCCAGCGAGGGCTCCATGAGGTCGGGTTCTTTCACGCCTTGGGTCCCCTCTGTCACCTCGCGTGCACAGATTGCAAGAAAGGGGGGTAATTTGCCTCTGGATTACTATGGGGCAGGGTATGCCCGGACACCCCTCCAGGGTTGGTGGTTCTCTGCCATGGGGACCAGATGGGCTATGCCTGGGCAACACCTCCCTAGGCCACCCGGGGCTTCCTTCCTCCAGGCCAACTGCATGTCAAATTGCCCAGGACGGGCTCCATGGCTCTTGGGCAGTCGTCCCCCGGGCGTCCGGTGCTCCATCCAGGCCGACGGCATGGCAGAGTGCCCGGGACAGGCTCCATGCGTCCCGGGCCTTCGTCCCCCCC
>NC_136063.1:1692739789-1692747289 GCF_964261635.1 Lissotriton helveticus | reverse complement strand
CTCCTGTTTGGATAATCCTTTTAGTTCTCAGTTCAGTTCAGTTCTGTAAGATTATCACTGGTTATTCTGGTTACGATAATCATTCTGTTCAGTTCAGGTATCGATACATTTGTCAGTTCTGGTAGGCCTAAGTTCGTGGTTCGAGTGCGCATCTTTTCTGTTTGTGTCTTGTTTGTCTTGTGTTCCGGATTATAAAATGGTAAGTCGGAAAAATTGTATGTTGTCTTGTTTTAGTTGCAACAGTGATTCCCGGTTGGAGGACTCGTGTTTGGTTCCTCCGATTGGAACTCCCCTTTATGATCTATATTGCAAATTTGGTGTGGGCCCTATCTCTTATAATGAGGTATGGATCCGCTTCACAGAGAAAGACGGTGTCCTTAGTTGGCCACTACATGGTAGTTTTGAACCTGAAGTTCTTGATAATTTAGAAAGAAGGTTGTTTAAGAAGAAAGCCCGGCCGGCAATGTTTGATTCTTTCCGTTATTGGCGAAAAGAATCTAAACAGAGAGAAATTAAAAAGTTGAAGAAAGAACAGAAAGAGCAAGAGTTGACTTTAGAACAGTCTGCTAGGCAGCTGCAACTCAACGAGTCTGAGAAAGCGATGGAGGTGGCCGATAGAGAGCGTAATTTAGCGATAGACAAGTGCTATCCTGCTTTGCCATCGAGTACGGCTAAGACAGTAGAGGACCCTGAAAAGGATCCCCTATTGTCTTACTTGTTACGATCACCCCCACCGTATGCACAGGGTGCTACGGCTCCACCTATACCGAATGTTCAATTACCGGTTGCTGGACAACCTGGTGTCCCTGTTCCCGCTCCCCTGAATCTAGTTCCTGTACCTCCTGTGGTCAATATTAATGTTCCTTCGACAACCCCTCTTCTAGGGTTGCCGGCTTCTTTTCCTATGCCTGTGTCACTCACACCTGCCACTTCACAAGCTATTTTGCCTGCTACTCCTACTATTCCTGATCTATCTATTCCAACTACTACTCTATTCACTGCCTCTGCAAGTATTATGACTCCGCTTTCTGTTCGACGAAGAATCACTGATTCTGTCTCTAATATTCTATCTCCCTTCTATAAAACTCTGATTAAGACTCCTACCTCTGACTCTGTGCAGAGACGTAGTCAGCTTCCCAGTACTGAAGAAAGAGGAATACTAGATTCCACTGCCCTTAGATGGGTTTCGAAAGTTGGAAGATATAATGTACAAAATGTATTAGATACATTTATGCAATGGAACGAACCGACACAACGATATGTGTTCGATGAAATGTGTTTCCTTCTACGTGAGGAATTGGAAGAGGATGACCCTGAATCAAATTTAGGAGAATTAATTAATGTTCAGAAAGAGTTTGCTACAGGTATGATAGTTGGTCAAAATATAAAAGAAGCGATGGAACTAATTTTAAGTTATAGATCCGACTCATCCCTTCTTTCACCGAGAGAGTTAGAGAAACGTAGTACGAAACGAAATCGTCAATATCCAATGAGAGAGGTTCCACCAATTTGGCGCGAAGCTGTGCAAGCTAATGCACCGCTTGGTATTGCAGCCGCTCCGGCCCAATTCCAGAGAGTCTGGATACATATTCCATGGAAACGAGCTGAAGTGTTAGCAGTAAAACAGGCCTTGCCAGATCCGCGTAAAAATCCTGCAGGGTACTACAAAGAGTTGGCTCAAACAGTTGACGCTTGTGTATTGAATCTTGCTGACATAGATCTGCTATTTGGTAACGTAGTACCGCAACCAATTTGGGCTAAAATTCGTAAAGAGAATCATCCAGTTGCCCTAGGTGGTGACTGGGCAGCTATAACTGCAGCGGATGGTCAACAAATAGGTGGTTCCAAACCTGAACCTTTAATTGCTAACTTGCCTGGTAGAATAATCGATTTAATGAAAACCTTAATGCCTGCATTACGCGTTAACTGGGATAAATTGTCCGCATGCAAACAAAAGAAAGACGAAAGCGTCTCCGACTTTTTCACAAGATTCGAAGAGACTTTCGTAGATCATAGTGGTCAGGATATGAGCACAGAAGGGGGCCAGAGATTATTTGTTGATAAATTTGTGCACAATCTGTTGCCAGAACTTAGTGGTAAATTAAAGAATTCTGAAAGTGCGTGGGCTGTCTCTACGACTGCGCAAATACTTGCGACTGCTCAGTACTACGAAAATAGGGATAAAGAAGAGAAGGAAAAATCAGATAAAAAGACGAAAGATTTAAAAACTAAAGTACTTTTACAGCAAGCTTATCCGCCTCGCATGAATCAAACTAATATGCAGCAAGGGTCATATCAAAGAACGGATTATAATTTTCAAAGGCCACAATACCAATGGAATCAATGTGCTTATTGCAAAAAGGAAGGTCATTACAAAAGTGATTGTCCAGTTCGGGCGCAAAATAATGATGCGGCCGCTCAGAGAGGTCGTGGTAGTTCCATGCAAAACTCTAGAGGTCGAGGACGAGGTGCTATGCCTCCACAGACAAGTGATCGCCCCTCTAATTATTTCGACCAGCGTAATGGACAATCTGCCCAACAGAATAGGTCTCCACAGTATCATGTTGAAGACTATTATGAAGCTAGTGAGGAAGGTCAGCAAAGTGAATACTAGGACAGCCATGGACAAAGAGAGGGAGTAGTATCAGTACCAGTAGATCAGAGTGGGCCTTATGTCGCGGTAGCAACATCAGGTATAGTCGAACCGTTTCTGTTGGATACTGGTGCAGCAAAAAGTTCTATCATACATGCGAAACTCCCTGGCGCACCTTTGTCTGGCTCAACAAACGTTTCAGTAGGTTTTTCGGGCGCCCCTGTTCACAACCCTGTTTCTGGTCCTTTGTCTATTTCTGTTGGACCCCGTCAATTGAAAGCACCCCTGATTTTGACGACAGGTTGTAACGAAAATCTGCTTGGTTTAGACTTGTTAAAACGCCTGTACGCGACATTGTACTGTTCTCCAGCAGGTGTACAGCTTACGTTGGGTAAAAGAATAATCTCCCCGATGTACTTGTCGATGGATGCGCTCCCACCAGAGCTGCGTTCACTCCCTGATACTCTTTGGGCGACTGGTCCTAATGATGTAGGTCTATTGGAAATTCCACCCTATGTAGTAACTTTGAAAGCAAATGTCAAACTTCCACGAATTCCACAATACAGAATCTCTAGTGAAGGTGAGCGTGCGCTCCTACTGATAGTACAAGACCTGATCAAGAAAGATGTTGTAGAAGAGACTAGAAGTAATGTCTGTAATAGTCCTGTACTGCCTATTTTGAAACGAACTGACCCTACAAAGCCTCCAGTATATAGGTTCGTAATTGATCTTAGAGAGGTTAATAAAATTGTGATCCCACAGTTTCCTGTGGTTCCAGACATTACTGCATTGTTAACGTTGATTCCTGCTACAGCAGCATGGTTTTCGGTTGTCGACTTGAAAAATGCCTTTTTCAGCATTCCGATAGCCGAGGAAAGCAGAGATATCTTCGGTTTCTCTCTAGGAGGACGAAGTTTTAGATTTAAACGCGCTCCACAAGGTTATTGTGAAAGCCCATCCATTTACAGTCAAGCATTAAAAAGCCAGTTAGATTCCTTCGTACTTCCTCGTGGTTCTGCTTTAGTACAGTATGTCGATGATCTTCTAGTGGCTGCCGATGACAAGGAAACTTGCAAAACAGCTACGATTTCTTTATTGCATCACTTGTCAGATTTGAATCACAAGGTGTCACCTTCAAAAATGCAATACTGCTGCCAAGAAGTGACCTACCTAGGTCATCTCTTGTCAAAGGAGGGAAGGAAGTTGACCCCAGAGAGAATAAAAGCAATTACACAGATGAACGTTCCTAGCACGCAGAGAGAAGTACGTGCCTTTTTGGGTATTACCTCATATTGTAGGCAATGGATCCCAAATTTTTCTCTTCTAGCAAAACCATTGGTAGCCTTGACTGGGAAAGGTGTCCCGAGTCCGGTACCATGGTCTGCTGAATGTCAGCAGAGTTTTTCTGAGTTACGAAATGCACTGTGTTCAGCACCTGTATTGGGTACACCCGACTACAGTAAGCCATTCACGCTCTATGTCCACGAGAGAGAAGGTTGTGCATTGAGTGTTTTGACGCAGAAATTTGGTGATAAACAACGCCCTTGTGCGTATTTTTCATCAACATTAGATCCAGTAGCTAGAGCATTGCCTAGTTGCTTGAGAGCTACAGCCGCAGCTGCAGCTTCCATTCGACAATCTGCTGGTTTAGTAATGAACAACATGCTAGTAGTCATGGTTCCTCATGCTGTGGATACACTCATGAACCGAACCAAGACGCAACACCTTACCAGTGCTAGATTATCAGGTTATGAACTGACACTGTTAGCTAGTCATATTCAGATCAAAAGATGCAATGTATTGAATCCAGCAACATTGTTGCCGACTAGCGAAGAGTCGAGTGATTCCGAACCACACGACTGTTGTTTCAGAACTGAGGAAGAAACAAAAGGACGAATCGACTTAAAAGACACTCCGTTGTCAGAACCAGATGGCACGTTGTATGTTGACGGGTCTTGCTTCAAATTGGAGAATGGTGATGTGACTGCTGCTTATGCAGTAACGACTTTGAGTACGATTGTGGAGACTGCAAGAGTGAGTCAGAATTCTGCCCAGGCTGCAGAATTGATCGCGCTAACAAAAGCGTGCGTTTTAGCTAAGGGAAAGAGAGTGAACGTGTTCACAGATAGTCAGTACGCGTTCGGCGTGGCCCATAGTTTTGGCCGTTTGTGGAAAGAGAGAGGTTTCATTACGTCCCATGGGACTAAGATTCAACATGGTCAGCTAGTTAATGACTTGTTGGAATCTCTAACCTTACCGACTGAAGTTGCGATTGTGAAATGCAGTGCTCATAAAGCAATCACGGATGATGTTGGTCGTGGGAATGCTTTTGCTGATGAGACTGCAAAACAGACAGCCAGAAATATGATGAGTAGAATGTATGTTGCAACGTCTGCAAGATGGATTTCTGAGTCTGGAATGTGTGAAGACACAGTGGAAAGCGTGAAAGAAATTCAGAAAGAGGCGACTGAGGAGGAAAAACTTGCATGGAAAGAGAGCACGGGTAAATTGGACTCGAGTGGGTGTTGGATTGACTTGTCGGAACAACAGCGTTGGATGTTGCCTGATGCGTATGTGCTTGCAGTAGTGATGATGGCACATGGAACAGCGCACATCAGTTCAAAAGGGATTTGTAAGATGTTGGCTCCGGTCTGGAAGAATGACGGGATTAGTAGGTGTGCAGAGAGAGTGGTGAGGAATTGTATGGTATGCTTGATGCATAATCCTGGCAAGGGAATCCCCACACCTGCAGGTCACTTCGCTCCTCCTTCTTGCCCCTTTGAAGTGATCCAGCTAGACTTCATTCACATGGATCGTTGTAATAACCTGAAATACGTCCTAGTGGTAGTTTGTGCTTTCTCCAGATGGATCGAAGCATACCCACTGAAGGACAATACTGCCTTATCCACTGCTAAAATTCTTCTTAAAGAATACTTCCCCAGATACGGAATGCCACGGATTGTATGGTCAGACAACGGAAGTGAGTTCGTAGGGAAAGTTATGCAGAGTGTGTGTGCCGGCCTAGGGATTAGACAGAAATTTCATAGTGCGAATCATCCCCAGTCCGCGGGTTTAGTCGAGGGTACAATGGCACCCTTAAACTGAAACTCGCTAAGATACAAGCATCCATGGGTTTGTCCTGGCCAGACGCATTGCCTTTGGCTTTGCTATCAACAAGAGCAACTGTACATTCTAGAGTAGGGCTTAGTCCCTACGAAATAGTTTTCGGTCGTCCTGCAAATGTTTGGGGGGTACCTAGACCGAAAGAATTTAAGCAGCTGGAATACCCAATGTTAATTGATTACCTTTTCGACTTGACTGCTAAATTGAGTCTTATTCACCAACAGGTTTTCGACGCATTGCCAAAGCCATCGGAGAGTCCAGGCCATCAGCTGAAACCGGGTGATCAGGTGGTCATCCGAAATTTTGCAAGAACGAAAAATCTTCAGCCCAGATTTATTGGCCCGTTCCAAGTCCTGCTAGCAACGAGAACTGCTATTCGTGTGGCCGGAAGAAGAAATTGGATCCATACGACTCATGCTAAACGTGTGCCTCTGCCACTTCCTTACGACAACTGGGTAAAGAAAGGAATCGGTGCCTCTGAAACGGAACAAATCCCCAGGTTCATACCTTTCAGCGATGCAGAACTGATCACGGATTCACCAAATTCTGTCTCTCCTCCTGAAACTGCTCTTTTGAACCCTGAACATTTGTCATCTGTACCAAAAGAACATTTGTCATCTGCGAACGTGAACATTGCAACGTCAGCTGAAAATACATTGTTCCCAGATCAGACAGCTCCTGCAAAACTGAGATACAACTTACGTTCTTGCAATATGGACAAATAAAGCAGGAAACTGCCTATTTTCAGATTTGAATTTGCTATACATTGCCTCCAGCCAGGAAGTTTGCTAATACTATGTATTGTTTCTTTTTGTTTTAAAATTGCCTTGCCGTCTGGGTAGCCGTAGGGTCGTGGCTGTGTGCCTAGTTGAATCTGCGGGGGTCCGACACAAGGTCGATCTTTCTGTTAGTTCTGGGAACTCCCAGGGCTGATAGAGGCATTTTCATCTACGTACACATCATCAGTGGTCGCGAACGGTCGTAGAAGATGGAGCTTCCTGAGCTACAACGAGAAAATGTAATTTATGTTCGCAGAAATAGACTGAACAGAATACTACACAGCAAATGCTTTCTAATGCAATGTGCAGTTACATTTTTAATCGTTTTAATAACGTTGGTGGGTGGAATCGTCTTTGGTGTACATTTGATTTTTATGCCAGTAACTACAGTACCTTCCCTTGATCCTACTACTTCTACGGTTTCTTCTATGCATTCTTTCCACTCATTTCCTGAACACGAACAAGCTCGACGCTCAGAATTTATTAACAATACATTTGTACAGCTCTTGCATCAACACCAACTGATAGTTAATACTACAGACTGCTGGGTGTGTGGCTTGATACCTCACACTATGGATAAAGGCATTCCCTATTTAGTCTTGCCTTTCAGCTATAATGGATCATTTCAGGCTTTTCAGACCATTTTTTCATATGCCCTTGAGACCTATCCTCCGCGTCCACCACGGTCCACTAAATACAACTCAGCCAACAAAGCTTTAGTCCAGGGAATTATTGATATGATTAAAGACGTCAATAATACTCCATCTTATCCTAGAGATGAATTACTGGTGTATTTGAGTTGGAACTCTACAGAGTATCGCCTTGGTTTGGGAGAAAGCAAGCGTAAAAGCTCCACTTCAGTTTGGGTCGTGCCTCACCGAGGTCAGGTCTGTTTGCAAGGAAATGGGAGAAATCCGAGAGCTCAGCTAGGGAGCAGTGAGTGCGTTGAGACTTACGTATTTCCGTCTGACTCCTCCCCTGCCTTTCTGACTGCTAGGGGTACCT